>NW_017673175.1:145926-147644 GCF_001879085.1 Nicotiana attenuata
CAATCGTTGAAACATGTGCGCACAAGTGTTCTAATACCAACATGGTAGTAAAGTCATAGAAGCCAATTAAAATATTTAGTAATTTTTTTAAAGAAAATTTAAAAGAAATACTTGAACTTATAATAAGGATTGAACATATAATAAAGAATTATTTGCTAGTGCACTGATATATTTTGATTCAATCGGAATGAGCGTACTAACAAAATAAGGCGCGTGTAATGTACACCATGCAAATGATATATATTTCCATACACGATCTAGTATGTTTAAGTTTGGTTTACATATTATTAGTAATCTTTAATTTTTGAAGACTTAAAATTAGATCTAAAATTTTATTAGTAGATTTCTAACACTTTTATACACATTTTGTCTAATGCACGTGTGAAAATGTCATAATTACTAAAGGATTTATAAGTAAATTTTTATTTGGTGTTAAATTCCTAAAATTTAGTTTCTATATATGTAGTCCGAATAAGGGAAGATTTAATGACCAAAATTTAGTTGATTTTTAAGTCCTAAATATTAGTTGAATAATTAAATTATAATTATAACCAATATAAAATCTATATTAAAGGATAAAAAAGGCGAACGACATTTCGCTAAGGGTCTTCGTATTAGGATATGCGCGATGCGCGTGTACCTTCTATCGATCCGTATAAAATTATGAAAATGTAAACCCTTAACAATAAGATTTTTAAAAATATAAACTCCTGAATATGACAAATATTGAGCCTACTTAGTAACAAAAAATAGTGGATGTTCTATCTAAGCACGACAACAACCAAGATAATTGAAATTTTAGTGTTATTATGTGTCTCGTTCTTTTATATTAATTTCGTATCAAAATAGTCATTTAGGTACCATGTATTCTAAGACAAGTTAACTACAAAGAGAAGAAAAATTAAACGATAGATAAATATGTAGTTAAATAATAAAATTTATCGCTAATCCTATTTAGTGACAGAATCAACTATATATTATAAAAAATCCTATTAGCTACAAGATGAATTTACTAACTAATTCTTGTTTGTAAAGTTAAATTATGTAGCAAAATTTCTCAGTAATAATAGTAGTTTTTGTTTGACCAAAAAATAAAAGTCCTTTTCCATTTATTTTATTTTAACATATGCATTGAGGTAATTTAGGTACTTTTGTAAATTAAATTATGATAAATAGTTTCTTATCACAAATTAATGATTACTATTTTTTTCAACAATAATTACTATTTCAAAACTTAATGCCATAGTAAATTTTAACGAATTTAACAACCAAGCTTCTAATAAAATACTTATGATTTAAATTTTAAAAACAACAAATAAATCATATGAAAAGAAAAATTGGTCTTTTTGATTAAACAAGGACAAAGAAAAAAAATACCACATAAAACGTCAAGTTTCCTTGTTGGAAATCAACAAAAATCTTTCCTCCTACCTTTTTGTATTCTTTTATGTCTTAATATATTGTATTCTTATTAGGAGAAGATATCAAACACTAAATTATATTAGATTTATTTATTTATTTAGAACTCCTAAATATAAGGTAAGTTTTTTGATTTTACAATTTTATTCAATGTAAACTTTATTTTTAAAGGGTAAAAAAGGCGAACGACATTTCGCTAAGAGGCTTCGTGCTTTTAATATAGTATAGATGAATCCCAAATGATTTCAACAAAACATTATAGGCATTTTGATTATTTCAAAATAAAAAATAAAAAACTA
>NW_017673176.1:0-4979 GCF_001879085.1 Nicotiana attenuata
TGGCAAATCTGCTTACAGAGTTCGATATTGCTACGTGACTCGGACTGCAATGAAAGCACAAGCACTGGCTGATCATTTGGCCGAGAATCCAGTCGATGATGAATATGAACCTTTGAAAACATACTTCCCCGACGAGGAGATAATGCATGTGGAAGAATTAGAACAAGTCGAGAAGCCAGGATGGAAACTGTTCTTTGATGGAGCTGCCAACGCCAAGGGTGTTGGGATAGGAGCAGTACTGATTTTTGACACAGGGCAACACTACCCTGTCACTGCTCAACTTCGTTTCTATTGCCCAATAATATGGCTGAATACGAAGCATGTATCTTGGGATTGAGATTGGCTATAGACATGGGTGTCCAGGAAATCTTGGTCATGGGTGACTCGGATCTTCTGGTACACCAAATTCAGGGTGAATGGGAGACACGAGATTTGAAGCTCATACCGTATCGTCAGTGTTTGCATAAACTTTGTCAATGGTTCCAATCAATAGACTTCAGGCATATTCCAAGGATTCAAAATGAGGTTGCCGATGCTTTGGCCACTTTGGCGTCAATGTTACATCATCCGGACAAGGCTTTTGTGGACCCGTTACAGATTCAGGTCCGAGACCAGCATGCTTATTGTAATATGGTGGAAGAAGAACTTGATGGTGAGACGTGGTTCCATGATATCAAAGAATATCTCCGGATGGGAGTATACCCAGCACAAGCTACAGGGGATCAAAAGAGAGCAATTCGACGCTTGACAAGCGGATTTTACACTGATTTTGGGTTTGAGAGTGATTTTGGTGTTGCTGTTGAAATACAATTGTTGTGACACTGTTGCTGTTTATTACTGCTGCTGATCACTTCCTCTTTTCATTGTATTTCCATTTCCAGGTACATGCCTTGAACTGGCTCAATGTAGCTTTCTCCTGTCAAAATGGAATGAAATTAAGCTGATTCTGCTGTAGATTTGCCTTTCTAAATAGCTTATTATACTTCAAATTTCTTCTGTTGTTTTTTTTAGTTGATCCATTATCCGTAAGTGAACCTGGACATTAGTAACAAAAGTCAGTTTGTAATTGTGTGAATTAGCGTTGGTCAGGACTGTTTGTATAATCTGGACTGTTTTGGATTGTTTTAATTGGTGATCGTATAGCTGTAGCTTCAGTATAATAGGTACCTACTTAGTTTAGCATTTTGCTTTAAAAAATAAAAATTCGAAATAGTGTTGATTTTGATTTCTAGTTGAATGTACATCTCCAACAGCTTGAATTGCATTAGTTAGTGAATACTAGTAGATTGTTAGTGGATTACTTTAGTTGTCAATATGAATAAAGTGTGAGCTCATGTTATTAATTTGTTCACCTTAGTATTAGTGAAGCAATCAGGTACGCTTAGCCTTTTCATTTGCTTTTTCGCCATTAGTAGTATTTAATAGCTCACTTTTCTGTTAATGTGAACAAGTAATGCATTGCTCTTCCTTATCACTATTCAGTGAGTGCACGGTAGAATAATTTGAAGTAATTTAGCATGTCCTCATTGTTTGAACGGGAATTCTGCATAGTATGTTAGCTTAGGTTCAGCAGCCTGTTTGAAACCAGTTGAGCCTGACGAGGGCCCAGGTCCTGTTATGAATCCCCTTCTCGTTTGGACTCGGGCCCAAGCCACAATTGACCTGCCCTTTCGCACCTGGATTAGAGTCTTGCCATATAGGCTGCTTTCAAGCTCAAAATTATTGAAGACATAGACTCATATGAGTTCATGGATCCAAACGTAATACTATTAGGTAATATTAAATAATTAGGACTTTTTCTTCATTATTAGGGATAAATAAAGGATAGAAAATCATAGTTGCTTTAGGTTTGCCCTTTAACTAATAAAATGAGACGAGCCTCGCCAAGTAGAAATGCATAAATTGCTGGGCCCTCAACAAATGGTTTAATTAAAATACTTAGATCTCGGGATGGGCCGTTTAGCAAATTTTACGGCCTTCCCCAAAGATAATAACGCGATAGTCTCTTTAGGCATGCAATTTAAATAATTTTACCTTCCTCAATACGGGTGCACATTTATGTGACCCAAATCCAAATCTCAACGAAGTCGAAATGTGTCAAGAATCGCGGGTGCATTTATGTGACGTGGTTCGAGATGTATTTTCACGACGTTGCAATTCTCTTAAAATAATAATAATAAAAGCGGTTCAGAGATAAAAATACATAGGTCAAAACATGTACTAAAATCAAATAAACAAGCCAAATGTGACAGTTGAGCGACCGTGCTAAAACCACAGAACCCGGGAATGCCTAACACCTTCTCCCGGGTTAACAGAATTCCTTACCCGGACTTCTGGTTCGCAGAATGTTAAACAGAGTCATATTTTCCTTGATTCGGGATTCAACCGGTGACTTGGGACTCCATAAATCTCCCAAGTGGCGACTCTGAATCTTAATAAACAAATCCTGTTTCGATTGTCCTTTAATTGGAAAAACTCCTTTATACCCTTGCGGGTGTGTACGAAAAAGGAGGTGTGACAGCTCTGGCGACTCTGCTGCAGAGACAAACCCAGAATTTCGGTTCAGGGTTTTAAGAATTCGAGCTTGGAATAATTGTTATGTTTGGCTTTATTTGATTTTCCTACATGTTTCATGCCTTATGTGCTAAATGTTTACCGCTTTGATATTATGTGAACTGTATATATAAACTATGCCGAAACCCTTCTCTTCTCACCTCCAGGGATGTGCTCACTGGTGGAGACTCCCTATTCTGTTAGTTTCATACCTTGAAATAAGAAAGAGGCCGGACAAGTTACTAAGCCGGACGATCCCGCGGGTCCCCGGTACGTAGACCCCTCCTCGACTCGAGTTGTCCGCTCGGGTACACAGTCTAGAACCTATACCCAGGATTTGAACTTAGAATAACTTGACCTCATGTCGGATCCCTAGTAGGAACGCTTATTTGCATCACGTGCATTTTGACTTAGGGGACTCAACACAGGGGTTGGGTCCGTCTAGGACAGGTGTACCCGGAATAATGGACCATCCTGATGCATCCTACTTGTGCATTTATCTGTTTTGGACTCGTATGCTGACCGGCTTTGAATATCATGGAAAATTGAACAACAAAAAGAGAAAAAGAGAAAATAGCAGTGTAGGAGTTAATTACCTATATTACAAAAACCAATGTCCAAGTAGTGCCGAAATGCTGCCGGATTTTGAGAAAATGAAAGAAAAAGAAGAAAAGTAGTTTTTTTTAGTTTGTTTTGTTTACCAATGGAAAAGAAAACAAAAAGAGTTTTATTTTTAAATTAGTTTGTTTATATGCCACCGAAAAAGAAAATATAGAAAAAAAAGAAGAATTTTGCTTTCAGAAATAATGTCAACAAAAACATACAAAAGAGTCTTGTTTTAAAAAATAGTTAGGTTTATTTGCCCGAACTACGCCGGTTTGATTCTCACCGGATGTGAGATACGTAGGCAACCCCTATCGGGTCCAACCTCTCCTTTTCAAAAATAGCCAAAAATGCCAATTTTTTTTTTTAATTTCATAAGTCGGGTGCCACCATTCTTGTTTAAAATAAGCCGAATGTCCCCAAAAGGGCGCCGGAAGGTTGTTTTTGCAAGAACAGCCACCTTGAGTCAGTTTCAACGGTTAGCAGGCACAACCTTAAAATCTTCTCCCCGAAGTGCTGAAAGGCCGTACTTGCAAAACTGGTCATTTGTTTTAAATTGGAAATTTGAACAAAAAATAGTATCATTTTTAGGTCAAATAAGTGATTAAATCACCTTAATAAATGTGCAGGATGAGCACGACTCAAAATGAACCTTTTTCAATCATGCATAAAATCCCTTTGGAGTTGCGTCTGTGGTGGAACGAATTAGTAGGAGAAGGGCAAGATGAGGTCAAAAAATATTTGAAAGGGCTTACCGGTTTGTTGGAGATTGTGCCTCGGGGAGATATCATCAGAGCATTGGTCACCTGTTGGGACCCAGCACATAACGTCTTCCATTTCTCGGACTTTGAGTTGACCCCGACACTAGAGGAAATAGCCGGCTACATCGGAAAAGATGAGGTTCCTTTAAGGCAAAAGTACTTGGTGGCCCCGAGACCTGTGGCTGTGCACAGATTTTTAGATTCGCTAAAAATAAGCAGGATGGTCCACAATGCAGATTTGGCGAATGGCTTTTGCACGCCACAATTCATATATCACAGATATGGCCATGTAGGAGGTTTCAACAACCCGAAAAACAAGATATGTAGCAAAGGGAACCGCCAAAAATGGGAGGAGCATAGACGTTTTGCTTTTATAGTGGTCTTTTTTGGGCTTGTGGTATTTCCAAGGAAAGACGAAAACATTGACATAAAAATAGCCAGGATCGTCAGCACTTTACTCACTAAAGCCAAAAGCACTCTTGCGCCCATGATATTAGCTGAAATCTTCCGCGCTCTTACAGCCTGCAAAGCCGGGGGAGACTTCTTCCAGGGGTGCAATTTATTGTTGCAAATGTGGATGACCGAACACTTGTGCCATCGTCCTCAGTTCCTGAGTTATGGGTCTACAAAGAAGACATGTATAGAGGAGTTTTACACAAGGATTAAGGGGATCAGTTTGCCCGAGGGATTCACGGGCTGGACTTCATACTTTCGATCCCTCACTGCTAGTCAAATAGAGTGGACATTTGGATGGTAGCCTGTCAATGAAATCATATATATGCCAGCAACGGGGCCGCACTTCCTTTTGATGGGTCTTAAGAGCATCCAGCCCTATGCCCCGTATCGGGTTTTGAGGCAACTCGGCAGGTGCCAAATAGTGCCAAAAGATGGCGATCTTAGTGCTTAGGTGGTTGAAATTAGCCCTGATGGACAGTTCCCAGTAGCAAGAGTCCGCCAGATCTGGAATGAATGCCAATACTTAAAAGAGGATACTTGCGTACAGGATCGGGCCAAAGGCGAAGTGTCGCCGGGATACCTTGCTTGGTATAGGAGAGAATATCA
>NW_017673176.1:5070-44632 GCF_001879085.1 Nicotiana attenuata
ATGAGTACAAGGCCCGCATAGGAGCATTGGAAAAACAGGTCCAAGACCTCCGATTTGAAAATAGCGTGCAAGCCGCGGCTGACGAAGGTAAGAGAAAGAAATTGGCCAAAGAGAATTAAGCCTTACGAGCCCAAATCCAAAAGATGAAGCTAGAGGCCGAAAACCCCGTCAAAAGTGCCAAAGATACAAAGCTTATAGAAAATCTAAGGCAAAAAGTGAATGACTACAGTTTTGACCTCAACAAAGCGGAAAAGGAATTAGCTGGGGTTCGGAAACAATTGGCTAAAAACGCGGAAGAGCGGGCCCGCATGGTTAAACAGTTGAGAGAAGAATACGATAATGAGGTCACAGGATTAAAGAAAAAGGTCATTGCCACAGAGAGCAGAATGATCAAACAGGCAAAAGAATTCAAAGTTGAAAGAGAGCATTGTTACATGGCATTGGCACAATTAGAAATGGACTTGCAACAACTCCGGGAACAAAGCCAAGCAGCTGAGCAAACTTTGGAGGCTAGGACCCAACAGATAGGGCGGTTGCTTCAAGAAAAAGGCAGAATCAGAGAGAGAATCTTAACCGTTGCTCATTCTATTACTAGGAAATGCCAAATGTGTGAGAACATGACCCGTACCACCTTCTTTGCATCAGTGATGATATTTGTGAAGCAGATAATGAGTGACCTGGACAGACTTCAAGGGGAACTTGCATATAGGCCCGCGGCAAGACCGAACGATGTCCCGCGGGCACTAGAAGCTTTAATGTATTCATGATTGTCTTTTGAGTCTGTATTTCTTTTTCTACTAGAATTTGTCATTTGAGTCTGTATTTCCGTTTCTGATGGAGTCTGTATTTCCTTTTCATTAAGAGAGAGTCAGTTGATTGAGTCTGTATTTTGTTTGAACCAGGATAGGGATGGTGGAGTCTGTAGTTCTTTTCTGCATTAGAGTGTGTTAGTTATTTAATCTGTCCGCTTTGAGTCTTTGTAATAGACGTAGTCGCTATCAATAAATTTGAAATTCCCAAAAAATGTTTTGCTTCTATTTTACATTTATTCTTCACGAACTACGCTTGGTCTGATTCACGCAGGGTCGTGATACGTAGGCAATCTCCATAGGATTCGACCGTAACCAAACAATAAAATGGACAAATAGGAGAGAAAATGCAAAAAGAGAGAGCGGCAAGAAACAATGGAAAATAAAAGGAAGTGGCACATAGCAATAAGGAGAAGCCAGAATGACGCATGCACCCAAGCAAAGGCATAATAGAAATGGTTAACTGCTTAGGTGCATTCACTCCCTAATGTGCGGTTATCTATCTGTTAACGCTCTAACTGCTAACAAAGTTGTTGTTGATGATGAGTCCAGGCAAGTGGTTAAGTTGACTGGCATTCTGGCAACCCATCCCTACAACACCCGCTCTAAGGATAAGTCAAACATGGTCAACCAGGAATTGGAAGCAAGCATTGTCGACCCATCCAGGGAGGAGGAAGTAGTGGACGTTAATGCAATGAAGGAGGAGATGTATAAATTGAAGCAACAAATGGCCGAGATGTACCAGGCCTGGTCGAAGGGACATCCACCACCAGCCTATCCTGCTAACCCCACCTACCTCCCATCACTGGCTCAGCCTCAAGATCGTCCCACAGTGAACTCATCACCGGCTTTCCCTACTTACCAACAGTATTACGGAACCACCTCTCAAACACCACCACCTCCACCACCCAAACAAATTCCATGCCCTCCACCACCAATTACTCCTGTGTTCGTGGCTCCTCCACCTGTCGCACTACACAGGTCTTCTAGCGAACCTTTGTTCCAAACTCATGATAACCAGTATTACCCACCCGAAGCCACTTTTAAACCGCCAGAGCCATGCCCTTACACTCCCCGCTTTGATCTCTCAGCTGAAGAAGAAAAGCCTCCCAAAAACCCTGAGCAAGAGGAAATGATACGGAAGGTTAAGAGCTTAGAACAGTCATTCCGAAATATGCAGGGGCTCGGAGGACAAGGTGAGTGTAGCCTACAAGGACCTATGCCTGTTTCCTGATGTCCAGTTGCCAGCAGGATTCAAGTTGCCCAAGTTTGACCTATATGATGGCCATGGTGATCCGGTGGCCCACTTAAGGGGGTTCTGCAGCAAGATGAGAGGAGCTGGAGGAAAGGATGAGTTATTGATGGCTTACTTTAGTCAAAGTCTAAGTGGAGCAGCTTTGGAGTGGTACACACGACAGGATCATGCTCGATGGTACACTTGGGACGATCTGGCCCAAGCATTTGCATGTCATTTCCAGTATAATCTCGAAATTGTCCCGGACCGTCTGTCACTGACTAAAATTGAGAAGAAGCCCGGAGAAAGCTTCAGAGAGTATGGTTTTCGGTGGAGAGAGCAGGCAGCAAGAGTCGATCCTCCAATGAAAGAGAACGAGATGGTTGATTATTTCCTTCAGGCTTTGGAGCCAACCTATTATGGTCATCTGGTGTCAGCAGTGGGAAAAACTTTCAACGAGGTCGTGAAAATGGGAAGTATGGTGGAAGAGGGTCTCAAGTCCAACAAGATTATGAGCTATTCAGCAATCAAAGCAACTACTCAGGCTATTCAGAGCGGCACTGGAGGAGTATTGGGAAAGAAAAAGAAAGAAGAGGTTGCAGTAGTGGAATCGAGAGCTTGGTCCAGAGGTCCATCACCATATTATCACCAACCTCGCCCTCACCCCAAAACCTACCCCACACACCCCTATACTGGCCCCACCGCAGCCATTATTACCCACCTTCTGCTCCCCGTTTCTCTGTCCACCATGCCCAAACATACCCCCAACCTCCTACCCATGCGCAATGGCGCGCACCTATCCCACAAAATACTTACTCATCTCAAAACACCTACCCACCCCCAAGAACCAACAGAAATCCCGCTGGAACCGGTTTTCGACCCAATCCCGCATTTAAGAATGATAGGTTGCAAAAGAAGAAGACTTTCACTCCCTTGGGTGAATCTTACACTAGCCTGTACCACAGATTGAGACAGTTGGGCATGCTGAATCCGATTGAACCCAAATTGCCAAATCCTCCCCCAAGGAATCTGGACCTCTCTGTGAGTTGTGAGTATTGCTCAGGTGCGCCAGGACATGACACGGAAAAATGTTGGCATTTGAAAACGGCTATCCAAGAGCTCATTGATACCCGCCGAATTGAAGTACAAGCCCCAAAAACGCCTAACATCACCCAAAATCCATTACCAACTCATCACGAGACCCATATGATCGAGCTAATCCAAAAAGGAGAGCATAAGAAGCCATCACAAACCGTAATGATGATTAGGGCTAGTGAGGATAGATCAAATGAGAAACTAGCCAAGGAGAGAGCATCAATCAAGGTAGGAGAAACAGTTAGCAAACCAGTTGTAGTGATGAAGAAAGAGTTTTTGAGCAGTGTTGCAGAAAAATAAGAACCAGTTAAAGTGGTAGTGTCCGGGGCAGTTGTCAAGCCCGCTGTGATTGTGAAAGGGGCTCGCACAGAGCCGGTTGTCATCAAGCCAGTGACTCAGCTACCAGTAATCAGTGGAAAGGCCGTCCCATGGAATTACGGCCGAGTGACAGTGATGTATCAGGGAAAGGAAGTTAAGGAAGAAGTTTGTGAAACACATGGACTGACTCGCTTGGGGAGATGCTTTGCTCCTGACGAGTTGAGAAAGGCTAAACTCACCAAAGATAATCCAGTATCAGTGAAGAAAGCTATAACTGAAGAAGAGGCAGAAGAATTTTTGAAGAAGATGAAGGCACAAGATTATTCCATTGTAGAGCAGTTGAGAAAGGCCCCGGCACAAATCTCTTTGCTATCATTACTAATCCACTCAATTGAGCACCGCCAGGCATTGATGAAAATTCTGAATGAGGCCCACGTTCCCGATAAGATTTTTGTGAACCATTTAGAGAAAATAACAAACAAGATTTTTGAGGTCAACAGGGTTACATTTTCTTATGATGAGCTGCCTTTGGAAGGCACTGAACATAATAAAGCACTCTACCTCACAGGTGAAATGTGAAGACTCTGTGGTCACCGGGTGCTTGTTGATAACGGGTCCAGTGCAAACATTTGCCCTCTCCCCACCCTGGAAAAGTTAAAGGTGGACGGTGAGAGAATTCATAAGAATAGCATTTGCGTGCGAGGATTTGATGGAGGGGGCAAGGACACAGTTGGGGATATAGTGTTGGAACTGACAATAGGTCCGGTTGAATTCACTATGGAGTTCCAAGTGCTTGATGTGGCTGTCTCTTACAATCTCTTGTTAGGCCGACCCTGGATCCATGCAGCAAAGGCAGTGCCATCTACCTTGCACCAGATGGTTAAACTCGAGTGGGACAGGCAAGAGATTGCGGTGCATGGGGAAGATAGTTCGTGTACTCTGGGTGATGCCATTGTGCCTTTTATAGAAGCTGAGAATGACAAAGGCCCATGGGTTTATCAAGTCTTTGATACGGTATCGATTGAGAAGATCCCGGAGGGGAAGTATATTCCTGTGCCAAAGGTAGCTGCTGCATCCGTCATGGTTGCGTCGGAAATGCCGAGGAACGGATTAGTACCTGGAAAGGGCTTGGGTGCTTCTTTACAAGGCATCATACAGCCAGTATCTCTTCCTGCAAACCTGGATACTTTTGGCTTAGGCTTCAAGCCCACTGTTGCAGACATAAGGCGAGCTAGAAAAATGAAAAAGAAAGCATGGACCCTTCCAAAACCTATCCCCCGCCTTTCCCGTTCCTTTGTCAGGCCTGGTACTAAGAAGCGCCTAGCAACGGCAATGCCCAGTGGTGTGCTTGATCCCGACAAGGAGCTGATTGAGAGGTTTGAAAAGCTGTTTTATGAGGTGAATGTGTTGGAGGCCTGAGAAGGTCCAAGCAAGACAGATGTTCAGTTCGTGGGGCCCCAAGAAAAGCTTAACAATTGGGAAGCAACTTCCCTTCCTACCCGGAGGGAGTCTTGGTAGTTAGTTTTGATTTCCTTTCGGTTTAATCTGGATTGTTTCCAAGGTTGTAATTCGGATGCTATGTTCCGTCCGTTTGGATGAGTTAAACCTTGTTATCTTAAATATTAATGAAATGCAATTTCCCTCTTTTTCATTCCTGATAGTTGTTATTTTTGCCTTTCTTTTCTTTCTTGTACAGTCCCTTTTACGCTGGTTTCAGTGATGTGTCATGCATGAGGAGTCTTCAGCCCAGTCTTAAATGCCAATCTAACTCAGACATAATAATACAAGAAGTTGAGTGTGAGGACGAAATAGAATATGATGATGAGGAAGCTTTTGAGGAAATCAGTAAAGAATTTAGCCACTTTGAAGGAAAACCCAAACATAATTTGAATGACACAGAGGCAATAAATTTAGGGGATCAGGAGAATGTGCGAGAAACGAAAATAAGTGTCCATTTGGAATCTCAGCTCAGGGAAGAGATAATTAAAGCACTGTTTGAGTACAAAGATGTCTTTACGTGGTCATATGATGACATGCCGGGTTTAAGCACTGATTTGGTGGTCCACAAATTGCCCACCGACCCAGCATGCCCCCCTGTTAAGCAAAAGCTAAGGAAATTTAAAACAGACATTAGCGTGAAAATCAAAGAAGAGGTCACCAAGCAGTTTGAGGCAAAGGTTATCCGGGTCACGCGGTATCCCACTTGGTTAGCCAATGTCATGCCTGTGCCAAAAAAGGATGGAAAGACCAGAGTGTGCGTAGATTACCGGGACCTCAATAAGGCAAGTCCGAAGGACAACTTCCCACTACGAAACATCCACATATTGATTGACAATTGTGCCAAACATGAAATTGGTTCCTTCGTGGATTGTTATGCGGGCTATCACCAGATTTTGATGGATGAGGAGGATGCGGAAAAGACGGCATTCATCACGCCTTGGGGAACGTATTGTTATAGGGTCATGCCATTTGGGTTAAAGAACGCAGGGGCAACGTATATGAGGGCAATGACCACCATGTTCCATGACATGATACATCGGGAAATTGAGGTCTATGTGGACGACGTGATCATAAAGTCGAGAAAACAATGTGACCATGTCCAGGACATGAGGAAATTCTTCCAGAGACTCCGCAGGTACAACCTCAAACTTAATCCAGCAAAGTGTGCGTTTGGAGTTCCATTCGGGAAATTATTGGGATTCGTATTGAGTCGACGCGGTATTGAATTAGACCCGTCCAAGATCAAAGCCATTCAGGAGCTACCGCCACCGAGGAACAAGAAAGAGGTGATGAGTTTGCTTGGCAGATTGAATTACATCAGCAGGTTCATTACCCAGCTTGCAACGACTTGCGAGCCCATCTTTAAGTTTCTAAAGAAAGATGCTGCGGTCAGATGGACGGATGAGTGTCAAGCAGCATTTGACAAGATTAAGAAGTATTTGGCTAGTCCACCCGTGTTGGTCCCGCCGGAGCCGGGGAGACCCTTGATCCTTTATCTGACCGTGTTGGACAATTCTTTTGGTTGTGTACTGGGGCAGCATGACATCACAGGAAGGAAAGAGCAAGAAGTTCACATCATATGAGGTAAAGTACACTCAACTTGAGAGGACGTGTTGTGCCTTAACCTGGGTAGCGCAGAAGTTGCAACATTACCTGTCAGCCTATACCACCTATCTCATCTCTCGGCTGGACCCGTTGACGTACATTTTTCAGAAGCCCATGCCCACAGGGAGGTTGGCGAAATGGCAAATATTGCTTACGGAGTTCGATATTGTCTACGTGACTCGGACTGCAATGAAAGCACAAGCACTGGCTGATCATTTGGCCGAGAATCCAGTTGATGATGAATATGAACCTTTAAAAACATACTTCCCAGACGAGGAGATAATACATGTGGAAGAATTAGAACAAGTCGAGAAGCCAGGATGGAAACTGTTCTTTGATGGGATTGAGATTGGCTATAGACATGGGTGTCCAGGAAATCTTGGTCATGGGTGACTCGGATCTTCTGGTACACCAGATTCAGGGTGAATGGGAGACACGAGATTTGAAGCTCATACCGTATCGGCAGTGTTTGCATGAACTTTGTCAACGGTTCCAATCAATAGACTTCAGGCATATTCCAAGGATTCACAATGAGGTTGCCGACGCGTTGGCCATTTTGGCGTCAATGTTACATCATCCGGACAAGGCTTATGTGGACCCGTTATAGATTCAGGTCCGAGACCAGCATGCTTATTGTAATATGGTGGAAGAAGAACTTGATGGTGAGACGTGGTTCCATGATATCAAAGAATATCTCCGGATGGGAGTATACCCAGCACAATCTATAGGGGATCAAAAGAGAGCAATTCGACGCTTGGCAAGTGGATTTTTCTTCAGTGGAGGAGTGTTGTACAAAAGAACTCCAGATCTTGGATTGTTGAGATGCATGGATGCTAAACAGGCTACAGTTATCATGGCTGAGGTACATGCGGGAGTCTGCGGACCTCATATGAGTGGATATAAATTGGCAAAGAAGATTCTCCGAGCAGGTTATTATTGGCTTACTATGGAACGGGATTGCATTAGTTTCGTGCGCAAGTGTCATCAATGTCAGGTACATGGAGATTTGATTCATTCTCCACCATCTGAATTGCATACAATGTCAGCACCATGGTCGTTCGTTGCTTGGGGAATGGATGTCATTGGTTCGATCAAGCCAGCGACGTCAAATGGGCACACGTTCACTCTGGTAGCTATTGATTATTTCACTAAGTGGGTTGAAGCAAAAACCTTCAAATCTGTGACCAAGAAGGCAGTGGTCGATTTTGTGCATTCGAATATCATCTGTCGGTTTGGGATCCCGAAGGTAATCATCACAGACAATGGTGCCAATCTCAACAGTCATTTGATGGCCGAGACATGCCGGCAGTTTAAGATCACGCACACTAATTCCACCCCATATCGTCCTAAGGCAAATGGAGCAGTCGAAGCAGCTAACAAAAACATCAGGAAAATACTTCGAAAAATGGTTGAGGGGTCCAGGCAATGGCATGAGAAGTTACCGTTTTCCCTTTTAGGCTATCGCACTACTGTCCGCACTTCAGTAGGGGCGACTCCTTATTCACTGGTGTATGGAACTGAGGCAGTGATACCCGCGGAGGTTGAAATCCCGTCCCTTCGAATTATTGCTGAGGCAGAAATTGATGATGTCGAATGGGTTAAGGCCTATTTGGAACAACTAAGTTTGATTGATGAAAAGAGATTGGCAGCAGTATGTCATGGTCAGTTGTCTCAACAGAGAATGGCAAGAGCATATAACAAGAAAGTGCGTCCGCGGAAGTTTGAAGTAGGGAAGTTGGTGTTGAGACGTATCCTACCTCATTGGGCTGAGGCAAAAGGAAAGTTCGCCCTAAACTGGCAGGGGCCATTTGTTGTAACCAGAGTGTTGTCCAATGGCGCTTTATATTTGACAGATGTGGAAGGAAAATGTGTAGAAATGGCTATCAACTCTGACGCAGTCAAGCGATACTATGTATGATTTCTTGGTTTAATTGTACTTTATTGTATTTGGCATATTTTTGAGATTGAAATGACGAAGGCATTTTGTTCTGCTATCCAAACACTTTATCCTTTGTTACCCCTCTTGAGCCTCATTTACTTTCTTTCGTACCCCTCTTTCGGAATCAATAACAACTCGGAAGCTCGAGCAAGGCAAATCAGTGAAGAAATAAGAAAACACAGTCCAACAGAAAAGAAAAGAAGAAAAAGAAAAAGAAAGAAAAAAAAAGAGAAGAAAAATGAAGAAAGAAAAAAAAAGAAATGAAGAAAAAAAAGGAAAAGAAAAGAAAAGCAAAAGAAATGAAAAGAAAGAAAAGAAAGTGGCTAAGATGTTGAGTTTGAGGATTGGAAAGACGCTCTTTTCTTGGTTAGCCAGGGAGGAGTTTTNATCAGTGAAGAAATAAGAAAACACAGTCCAACAGAAAAGAAAAGAAGAAAAACAAAAGAAGAAAAAGAAAAAGAAAGAAAAAAAAAAGAGAAGAAAAATGAAGAAAGAAAAAAAAGAAATGAAGAAAAAAAAGGAAAAGAAAAGAAATGAAAAGAAAGAAAAGAAAGTGGAAGAAAAGGGAAAATCACAACAAAGTAATTCCTATGACCTGAACTACGTTTGACTTGATTACGAAAGGATACGTAGGCAGCCTCTCTCTGAGGTTCAGTCACACCAAAATAAAAATCCAAAAGTCCCCACGGAAGAAACTGGGGCAGAAGTTATGGTTGTGCAAGAAAGTTGATTCCGAAAGTTGTAGTTGTGAACCCATATTGAATTGTTTTTGAGCCTTTTATACCCTTTCTTTCTAGCCCTATCCAAAAGCCTGCATTACGGTCCAAAGAAAGACCTTTTGATCAATCTTCAGGAAGTGCCAATACGAGCGAGTAAAAAGTGATTCACGTCAGGGGCAACACTTCGGTACAAGAGAAATAATGAAAATGAGAGAGTCTTATTGGTGAAAACCCTCACGGGCACCGTAAGGCGACGGGAGCTGGGAGAAATAAAAATGAGAGAGTCTTATCGGTGAAAACCCTCACGGGCATCGTAAGGCGAAGCAAGTTGGGAGAAAATAAAAAATGAGAGAGTCTTATCGGTGAAAACCTTCACGGGCACCATAAGGCGAAGGGAGTTGAGAGAAATCAAAATGAGAGAGTCTTATTGGTGAAAACCCTCACGGGCACCGTAAGGCGAAGGCGAGTTTTTCAGACAGACAAATGAGACAAGTCTGTGGTCAAAGATGCTCAGGACATTGCAAGACGAGCAAGGTTTGGGTTTGGATAAAAAACAGGTTGTGAAAGTTCGAAATAGCAAATGTGGCAATCGAAAGTTGATTGGTTAGACAGACTGGGCTGATTAATCCAAAATACATGGCATGCTCAATGGTACCAGCTCTTCCACTCAGATAAGTCTCATTCTCTTCTTTCTTCATTACAAATCATCCGTTCTCGGATTCTCTTTATCCTTAACCCTTGAGGTCATTGCATTTCATTCTTTCGAGGTCTATCTCTAGGATGTTTCAGTGTCAGTTCTGAAACAAAGGAGGGAATGTCAAAGCTAACTACCAGCTTCCTAGTTGTACAGATAGGGCCAGAATATATCAAAGATGTCCAAAGTAAGTCATCAAGGACCACTGGAAGTTTCATCGGCGGATTAATCGGATAATTGTGGGGAAGAAATAAAGTATCAGAAAGAGGGGTCAGAAACACAAAAACAACAATATGGGATAGAACACTTATTCAAGGGGTTGAAATTCGGTTAGGAAGTCGAGGTGGTTCAAGGCAGGTCCAGGAAAGCGGGACGGAATAAAGCCCAGCAGCAGGGATGCACCTAGCAGAATGCCAGCAACTAGCCACCATTTTATATTGACACGCTTTTTCTTTGATTGAAACAGGGGCAGAAATTTTGTTCACTTCGAAGAAACCCTCCGTAAGAAAAGGTAGCACCCAAACAGTATGACTGGAAACTCTCAGGACCCTCCTGGAAAATGGGACTTAGTTTAAATTTCAAAACAATCGTGAATAGCATAATTTAACATAAATGTACTCCAAAGAACATAAGTTGGTTTCAAAGTTGCCTGTTTAAGATAGGATTCAATTAGGAGTTGTCAGGACCCTCCTGAATAATGGGACGTAATTTTAAGGTCTGTTTGGATAACAAGATATAGATAACAAGGTCTGCTTAGGTTAAAACTGTTGTTTTATAAACTAGAAGTTGTAAGGGCCCTCCTGGATAATGGGGAGTAGCTTAAGACCTTTTAGACAACAAATGTAATGGGGGTAACACCTCTAGAGGATATAACTTAGGTTCATAATCATTAGAAGTTGTCAGGACCTCCCTGGATAATAGGACTTAGCTTTCAAATTCTTATAATAGTTGGTAGAATAATTCAGTTTAACACTTACCCATGTACCCAGTTACCAAATTGGGGCAGAAAATTTTTCTTTGTTTTTGTCTATTTTTGTTGTAATCAGGAGCCCACCTGGAGAACAAGGGAATACTTTCCAAGTTTCAGCAGTCAGGAGCCCGCCTGGAAAACAAGGGAAGTACAATTCCAATTTTAGCTTTTAATATTTGATAACATGCTGTACCCAGTCACCAAACTGGGGCAGAAAATTTTCTTTGTTTGTTTCATTGCAGTCAGGAGCCCACCTGGAGAACAAGGGAATGCTTTTCAAGTTCAGCAATCAGGAGCCCACTTGGAGAACAAGGGAATACTTTTCAAGTTTCAGCAGTTAGGAGCCCGCCTGGAGAACAGAGGCATACATTTCAAGTTTCAGCAATCAGGAGCTCGCCTGGAGAACAGAGGCATACATTTCAAGTTTCAGCAGTCAGGAGCCCGCATGGAGAACAGAGGTGTTACAATTCAAGTTTTAGTTTTCAAATTCTTATTAATATCTGGTAATATGATGCCCAGTCACCAACCTGGGGCAAGAGATTTTCTTTGTTTTGTCTATTTTGTTGAAGTCAGGAGTCCGCCTGGAGAACAGAGGCATACAATTTCAAGTTTCAGTAATCAGGAGCCCGCCTGAAGAACAGAGGAATATCGTTCAATACAACAATCAGGAGCCCGCCTAGAGAGCAGGGAATACATTCGAGTTCAGCGGTCAAGCATCACCCGGAGAAAGGAAAACGTCTCAAAGTGTAGTCAGCAGTCAGGCAGCCATCTGGAGAAAGGGCCACAGATCTCAGATCACAATTCAAGGCAGCAACAAGAGGATGTCGTCGGGGAGAATACAGTACAACAAGGCAACAAGGACCACAAGAGCAAATTTGAAGATATAGATAGGATCTTTTGTAATTCATAGGTCATAGCTTAGTCTAGTTTCTTTTATTTTTGACACGGGGTAATAAGGAGGTCAGCGAGCAGTAGCAGCAGCAACAGCAACAGCAGTAAAATCACAGCTCCTGGTAGTCCCAGCTACCAGACACTCCCGAACTACGCTGACCTGATTCCTGTTTAGCCCAGGATATGTAGGCAACCTCTGAAGCAGGGTACGGTCAACTCTTTCAAAAATGCTTCACACGGAATATTCGGACGGGCAAAAATCGCTCGTATTTGCTCACTTATCTTTGCCCGAAAACTTTTCATGTTTTCGAGCAAAGAGGGGCAACTGTGAGCACGTGACTTTTGCCGTACATATGAATTATTCCCAAAAATTCAAAAAAAAAATGATGAATTTTCTTTTTTATTTTTACAATTTTTGTGAATTTGGTGTCATTTTTGGTAATTGTTGCATTTTATCCGTGCATCTTAATTCGTTTGAAAAATATAAAAATACGCATTTGCATTTAGGATCTAATTTCATATTTTAGGATTAATTTAGGGTTAATTTGTTTTAGAACAAAATAGGAAGAAAATAACAAAAATGGTACTTTTCGCATTTTTAGTTTAAATTTGTATAAGTTTGCATTTTAATTAGGAATTAATTAGGAAATCTAATTTTTAGTGTCAATTTGGTTGTGAGTTCTATTTTAGCCTTTTTATAAAATCAGCAAAAAGTAAAAAAAAAATACAAAGTGAAAACGTATGTGCAAAATAAAAGAAATGCAAAAAGAGGGAAAAATTAAGAAAAAAGAAAAAAAGCAAAGGGGGCTGTCTCAGCCATGTAGCTAATAACAAATTATTCCAATTTATGGTTCCACGAGACGGACCAAGTCACAATTCCCACGGTGTACGCCCACACGCGGTCACCTAGCATGTGCGTCACCTCCAAATAATCACATAGCACAACATCCGGGGTTTTGATACCCTCAGGACCTGATTTAAAATTGTTACTTACCTCAATCCGAGCAAGACGCTACTCCAAAATGTCTTTGCCTCGCGAGTCAGCCTCTAAATGTCCCGAATCTAACCATAAATAGTATAATACAATCAATACGGGCTAAAGGAATCAATTCCACAAGAAAAATTAGAGATTATAGCTCAAAATCCGAAATTGGCTCAAACCCGGCCCCCGGGCCCACGTCTCGAAATCCGACAAAAGTCACAAAAAATGAAAGCCCATTCACCACGAGTCTAACCATACCAGATTTACTCAAATCCAATAACAAAATCCCATTCAAAACCTCAAAAATCCATCTCAAGAACACTTCCTCCTTTTCCCCAATTTTTCATCCCAAATCACAAATTAATTGGTGGAATTAAAGACATAATCATGGGATTTGACCAAAATTAGATAGGAATCACTTACCCTAATCACCCACGCAAGAATCCCTTCAAAAATTTCCTTTTACCGAGCTCCCACTTCAATTTTATGACATGAACTCGAAACCCTCATTTTGAATCTTTTAAATTTGTCCAGACATGCCTTCATCGCGAACGCGACCGTCCTCTCGCGTTCGCTAAGGACCAAATCAGACTGCCCCTCAACTTTACTCTTCGTGAACGTGACCAATGCTTCGCGAACGAGAAGCTTTACAAACTATGACCTTCGTGAACGCGACCCATACCTTGCGAACGCGTAGACCAAGGACCTGGGGGGTCCCCAGCAGCCTCACTCCTCTTCGCGAAAGCGACACTACTCACGCGTTTGCGATGCACACACATCCATACCTTCGCGTTCGCGTCCTCTCCTTCGTGAATGCAAAGAACAAAATCTCCCCAGCTCACAAATACTCTTCACGAACGCGAGGCTCCTCTCGCAAACGTGTAAGAGAAAACCAAACAAATACACCAGCAGATATTAACTATCACTCAAAGGCCAAAAATGATCCATTAACCACCCGAAACTCACCTGAGGCCCTCGGAGAGCTCAACCAAACATACCAACAAGTCTCAAAATATCATACGGACCTAGTCAAATCCTCAAATCACCTCAAACAACATCAAAAACACGAATTACACAGGGATTCAAGCCTAATGAACTTTTAAATTACCAAATTCTACAAACGACTCCAAAACCTATCAAATCACGTCCGATTGATCTCAAATTTTGCACACAAGCCATATATGACACCACGAACCTACTCCAACTTTGGAAAATCCAATCCGACCCTGATATAAAAAAGTCCACTCCCGGTCAAACTTTCAAAATTTTCAACTTTCGGCATTTCAAGCCTAATTCTACTACAGACCTCCAAAACACAATCCGGATACTCTCCTAAGTCCAAAATCACCTAAAGGAGCCAACAAAGCCATCAAAATTCAAATCCGAGATTGTTTACACATAAGTCAGCATCCAGTCAACTTTTCCAACTTAAGCTTTCAAATAAGAGACTAAGTGTCTCAATGCATTCTGAAATCAGTTCGGACCTGAACCAACTAACCCGGTAAGTCATAATATAGTTGTAGAACACAAAAGAAACAAAAAATGGTGGAATAGGGCTATAACTCTCGAAACGACCGGCTGGGTCGTTACACTCTCCCCCTCTTAAACAAACGTTCGTCCTCGAACGGGTTTAGAAATATACCTGGAGCCCCAAATAGGTGTGGATAACTGCTCCGCATCTCCCGCTCGGTCTCCCAAGTTGCCTCCTCCACGGGCCGACCTCTCATCTGCACTTTCACTGAAGCTATATCCTTTGACCTCAACCTTCGGTCCTGCCGCTCCAAAATAGCCACCAGCTGCACATCATAAGTCAAATCACCATCCAACTGAACCGTGCTAAAATCCAAAACATGAGATGAATCACCGATATACTTTTGGAGCATAGAAACATGAAATACTGGATGCATATCGACAAGCTTGGTGGAAAGGCATGCTTGTAAGCCACCTCCACAATCCTCTGAAGTACGTCAAAAGGTCCAATGAACCGAGGGCTTAACTTGCATTCTTCTCGAACCTCATAACACCCTTCATGGGTAAAACCTTCAGCAGAACCTTCTCCCCAATCATGTAAGACACATCACGAACCTTCCTGTCGGCATAACTCTTTTCTCTTGACTGCGCCGTGCGAAGCCGCTCCTGAATCAATTTAACCTTGTCCAAAGCATCCTGAACCAATTCAGTACCCAATAGTCTAGCCTAACCCGGCTCAAACCAACCCACCGGAGTTTTTCATAAAAATGGGGTAAACCCAAAACATAAGTGCGGAAAATAGTCCGACATCGGGGTGTCACTAAGTCATGAGCATCTAAACAACCAATCTAGGAACAGAGTTTACAACAGTTTGTGTCAAAATGCCAATACAGAAAAGAAAAGACAGCAAGAAAGGTGAGACAAGGACTGCGAACGCCGGCATCTACCTCGTAAGTCTCCGATACTCAACCACGCACGAGATCAACGTCCACCGTATCCGGAAACACCTGGATTTGCACACCAGGTGCAGGGAGTAATGTGAGTACATCTAACTCAGTAAGTAACAATAATAAATGAGGAACTGAAAATCGTGATGAGCTACATAGTTATAGTTCATTTTCATTAATTTCAGTAAAGAATAGACATGCTTTCAAATCTGGCAGTTTAAGTCAAATTAGTTTTATACAGTTTTCAAGTTCAAGTAAACCAGATGTAGAATCTTCCAGAAATTTTACAACAATGACAGATAGCAACTAAGTGCAATGACAAATGAAAGCAAGTACAGCCTCTCAGGGCAACCGTCACTCAACTCATCTTAACAGCTCAATCACTCGGCTCTCAGCCCTCAGTACTCATACTCAATATGTACCTGCGCTCACTGGGGGTGTATAGACTCTGGAGGGGCTCCATCAGCCCAAGCGCAATATCGCTGCGGCGTGCAGCCCGATCCATAATATATAAATAGCCATGAGGCCCGTTGCGGCGCGCAACCCGATCTCTATATATATATATATATACATATATATATATATATATATATATGTATGTATGTATGTATATATATGTAGCCATAAGGCTCATTGCGGCGTGCAACCCGATCCATATACATACAGCCCTCAGGCTCGTTGCGGCGTGCAACCCGATCCATATATGCACACATAGCTCACAGCACGACACTCAGGCCCTATCTCAGTCATCAACCTCTCCAATCTCTCGAGCTCTCAAAAATCATATAAATTAGCCCAAACAGAGATAATAACACATATCGATAAGGAACAAGAAGAGATGGAGGTATGATACGCAAGAAAATCATGACTGAGTACAAGACAGTAAATAGCAGTTAATTTAACAAGTACATGACCTCTGCGGGTCCCAACAGTGACATCATATAGCCTAAGCATGATTTCTAACATGAATTTAGTCTAATTTCTATAACACTGAGAGAAACGTGTAGCTAATAACAAGTTATTCCAATTTACGGTTCCAGGGGACGAACCAAGTCACAATTCCCACGGTGCACGCCCACACGCCCGTCACCTAGCATGTGCATCACCTCCAAATAATCACATAGCACAACATCCGAGGTTTCATACCCTCAGGACCTGATTTAAAACTGTTACTTACCTCAATCCGAGCAAAATGCTACTCCAAAATGTCTTTGCCTCGCGAGTCGGCCTTCAAATGTCCCGAATCTAACCATAAATAGTATAATACAATCAATACGGGCTAAAGGAATCAAATCCACAAGAAAAATTAGAGATTATAGTTCAAAATCTGAAATTGGCTCAAACCCAGCTCCCGGGCCCACGTCTCGAAATCCGACAAAAGTTGCAAAAACCGAAAGGCCATTTACTCACGAATCTAACCATACCAAATCTAATCAAATCCGATAACAAAATCCCATTCAAAACCTCAAAAGTCCATCTCAAGAACACTTCCTCTTTTTCCCCAATTTTCCACCCCAAATCACAAATTAAATGGTGGAATTAAAGATATAATCGTGGAATTTGACAAAAATTAAATAGGAATCACTAACCCCAATCACCCACGCAAGAATCCCTTAAAATCCGCCTTCTACCGAGCTCCCACTTCAAATTTACTGCATGAACTCAAAACCCTCATTTTGAATCTTTTAAATCTGTCCAGACACGCCTTCATCGCGAACGTAACCATCCTCTCATGTTCGTGTAGACCAACTCAGACTGCCCCTCAGCTTTACTCTTCGCGAACGCGACCAATGCTTCACGAACGCGAAGCTCTAACTCTGACCTTCGCGAACGCAACCCATACCTCGCGAATGCTTGGACCAAGGACTTGGGGGTCCCCAGCTGCCTCGCTCCTCTTCGCAAACGCGACACCACTTACGCATTAGCGATGCACACACATCCATTCCATCGCGTTCACGTCCTCTCCTTCGCGAATGCGAAGAACAAAATCTCCCCAGCTCACAAACACTCTTCGCGAATGCGAGGCTCCTTTCGCGAACGCGTAAGAGAAAACAAAAAAAATACACCGGCAGATAACAGCTATCACTCAAAGGCAAAAAATGATCCGTTAACAAACTGAAACTCACCTGAGGCCCTCGGGACCTCAACCACACATACCAACAAGTCCCAAAATATCATATAAATTTAGTTGTATCCTCAAATCACCTCAAACAACAAAAAACACGAATTACACACGGATTCAAGCCTAATGAACTTTGAAATTTCCAAATATCACGTCCGATTGACCTCAAATTTTGCACACAAGTCATAAATGATACCACAAACCTACTCCAACTTCCAAAAATCCAATCAACCCACGATATCAAAAAGTCGACTCTCGGTCAAACTTTCCAAATTTCCAACTTTCGGCATTTCAAGCCTAATTCTACTACAGACCTCCAAAACACAATCCAGATACGCTCCTAAGTCCAGAATCACCTATCAGAGCTAACAAAACCATCAAAATTCAAATCCGAGGTCGTTTACACATAATTCAACATTCAGTCAACTTTTCTAACTTAAGCTTTCAAATAAGAGACTAAGTGTCTCAATTCATTCTGAAATCACTCCAGACCAGAACCAACTAACCCGGCAAGTCATAGTACAATTGTAGAACACAAAAGAAGTAGAAAATGGGGGAACGGGGATACAACTCTCAAAATGACCGACCAGGTCGTTATAGTTCTGTTTCGGATAATTCAAGGTCAATGGGAGGAAGGATTCTTGTTTTAGAAGCTTAAGCAGTAAGAGTTCACTGGAGTTTTGACTTTTGTGTAAACGACTCCGAAATTGCATTTTGATGATTCTAATAGCTTCATATGGTTATTTTGCACCTAGGAGTGCGTCTGGATTTGGACGTCCGTAGGATAATTTGAAGCATTTTGGTAAAAAATGGAAAGTTGAAGTTTTGGAAGGTTGAGAGGTTTTACTGATAGTTGACTTTGGTGATATCAGGGTCGGAATACAATTCTGAGAGTTGGATTAGCTCCGTTATGTCATTTGGGACTTGCATACAAAATTTGACGTCATCCCCGGTTGATTTGATATGTTTCGTCACGAGTTTTGGAAGTTGGATGATTTGAAAATTTATAAGCTCGATTCGTGCTGTGATTCGTAATTTTGACGTTGTTTGATGTGATTTGAGGCCTCGACTAAGATCGTATCATGTTTTAGGATGTGTTGGTACATTTGGTTAAGGTCCCGGGGGCATCGGGTGGATTTCGGATAGTTTACGGTTTCGATATTGGACTTAGGAAATTTCTGGGTTGCTGGTTCTGGTGCGTCGCATTTGCGAATTTTGGTACGCAGGTGCATGACACCTTTTGGGAGTTTGGTCATTTCTACAACATCGGTGCCACCCTGTTGAATCGCTTCTGTGAATGGAGGACCGCAGGTGCGAGGACACATCTACGGAAGATCACAGATGCGCGTTGGAGGCTCCAGGTGATGTCTGCTTCTACGGAGTTTGAGACGCTTCTGCGGAATCACAGATGCGCAAAGATGGTCGCAGGTGCGATCCCTGTGCTGACAAGTGAAGGCCATAGATGCGGAGAAATTTCTCGCACCAGCGAAGGCGCAGGTGCGCGTGTATGTCCGCAAATGCGGAAGTTCTAGGCAGAATCATATAAGTCGAAGGTTTAGCTATTTTCTTCATATTTTCTTCGTGGGGTTTTCAAGCAAATCATTGGGGTAAGTGTTCTTCACCCGGCATTTATTATATTTTATGATTCTATCTTTATTTTTATCATTAAATTAGTTGTTTGAGTTGAGGAAAATAAAATATTTCGTAAAAATCTTTCATAATATAAAATGATGATTTGAAGGACGAATTTATGTCAGAAACTGATAATTTTGGTATGGTTATGAACTTGTATCGGAATATGTTTTCGGATTGTGTGAATTTTATCAGGTTCCAAGGTGCGAGCCCGGGGGTTGACTTTTGGGCTGACTTTTTACTTGTTGTTAAAGATTGAAGCTTTATTATCCAAAATATTTTCCAATGAGTACTATTTATGATTTGAAATTATTTTGGCAAGATTTGAGCCGTTCGGAGGTTGTTTCACTTGAGAAGGTCATTTTAGACTAACGATCTAGCTTCTTTGAGGTAAGTATCTTGCCTAACTTTGTGTGGGGGAACTACCCCTTAGGATTTGAGTCATTTGTGCTAATTGTGTCATGTGAAGGCCGTGTACGCGAGGTGACAAGTATGAGCTCAGGCTTATTTGTGGAAATTTGACTGTTTAGGGCTTTTAGGTTCTTATATTCATTAGATATGAAGTTGGTTTGTCCTGTTAAATCCTCCATTTACTAGTTTCACCTTTACGTGTCTTATTTGAAATTAATTGCTTCATGTCCCACCCTTATTGCCAATTAAACTCTTATGTGCCTTAACCGAAGTTGTTGCCTCTTCTATTGCCACACTATCCTTCCCTAGTTGCTTATCCTTAATTGATGTTATTATTATCTTTTCTGAAATACGTCTATCCTTCATTGAAGTTATTATTATCTCTTCCATAATTGCTTATCCTTAATTGAATTTGTTGTATCTCTTCCGTAATTGCTCAACCTAAAATGAAGTTTTGTTATCCCTTATCAATGTTGACTTATCCTTATTTGGAATTATTGATTCGTGTTATCTCTCTTATCGTCAAATTGTACGTTTCCAGAATCATTGCTACACATTATTTCTTCCTTGTTGAGCTATTCTTGTTGAGACTGCTATTCCCTGTTGTGTCCTTCTCTGTGAGCTCTTCCTCCGTCTTTGTGTTTTGAAGTTCCTAAGTTGATATACTTGTCGTATTCTCGTGTTATTGTCATTATTGCTATTGTTTTCAGTGTTGCTGAGACGAGGGCTATGTGTGGTTGTGATATTGAATCTGTTTTGAGGAAATGTTGTGGCATGTGGGCACATATTGTGAAAGTCATTTATTTGAGTTGTTATGTTTTGACACATGTGTTGTTATTTAGAGAAATGTTATGTTGTTTGCACAAGGTTTCTGTTGTGCGGTTGTTATTGTGTTTAAACAAGGTTTCTTCGGTGAAGTTGTTATTGTGTTTGCACGAGGTTTTTTCGTGCGGTTGTTATTGTGTTGCACAAGGTTTCTGCTATGTTGTTGTTATTATTGATACGCATACAGTGGTAAAAGGTCTGGGCGTTGAAACGCATGCGGTGAGATAAGGTGGGCTTGAAACGCGTGGCTAGTAGGGGAACTACTAGAAGCCATGCGGTGTGATAAGGTGGGCTAAAGCGTGCGATGCTATTTCGGGAAAAATGATCTTCAAAACTAAATGTAAACTCTCTCGTGGTGATATAAAGAAAGTTGTGATTCATTTTATGATTTGAGACTATGAGGCAGTACCTCAGTAGGGCTCTTGTTGTCAATTCCACATTCTTTTGTATTTTTCTTTGATTGTGGTCGCCTTAGCATACTATTGATTGTCTTTCTCCGTGTTGCACTATTTTCTTAGTTCTATGTAGCTAATCGTGTTGTGCTAGTCATTGTTTCAACTTCATTGCTGCCTTTATTACACTATACATTTCGTGGTGATCGTTTCTTATGTGCCATCCGTTGTCTCTACTCTTATTTGTTTACTTGATTTGTGGTAGAACACTTACACAAGTATACACGTAACTAAATCACCCGTATCAATTTTTAGAAGAGGAATCCTGACGTTATTGACCATTATACGTACTCTTATCTACTTGCTTTCTGCATGAGGATTGTTCTATTTCGCACGCGAGTCATCCATACGGTTATGAGTTGTAATGTGGGCACAAGATGCCAAGTGATTAGAGTTCATGAATTGAGACCCATGAGCTATGATTATAAGGTTCGGTACCTCGTGGAAATGATTGAACAAATATGGCGTAAATGCGGTTGTTCTTATAGAGCTTTTGTTGGTCTTCCTTTATTTGGTTTCACGGACTTAGACTGTGTTCAGCTTACTCTACAGCATTATTACCTAGCTTCTTCTTGTTAGATATTGTTGTTACTAGTGTATCATTGCAAGTATTATTTTTGTATTCCTCATCCTACTTAGCTTTATGTTAATATTGTTCTCTGTTAGTTCACCTTCACACTTGTTCAGGTTGTTTAGACCAATAGGTTCCTTGACTGTCCCTCATCACCACTCCATCGAGGTTAGTCATGATACTTACTGGGTACTATTGTGGTGTACTAATACTACGCTTCAGAACATTTTAGTGTAGATCCAGGTGCCTCGGTTATTGTTTATTATTAGCGAGCTGGTCGAGCATTGCTGTTGAGACTCAAGGTAAACCGGCCATCGCATTCGCAGGCTTCACAGTTACCTTCTGATGTTGTACTTG
Organism: Nicotiana attenuata; assembly: GCF_001879085.1. Taxonomy (NCBI): domain Eukaryota; kingdom Viridiplantae; phylum Streptophyta; class Magnoliopsida; order Solanales; family Solanaceae; genus Nicotiana; species Nicotiana attenuata. The sequence continues at coordinate 26,614 of NW_017673176.1, forward strand.
TACTATTTAATTCTATCCCGAACAATTATATTTAGGGATTTTCTAGAAAACTTAGTAGAGCTTATGACTTGTACTACTGATTTTTGGATTTCTTAAGTTGTGTATAAAGATTTCTATTTCATATTTATCATTTGATGGTTGAATTCTTCTATTAATTCAGTAAGTGTTAGGCTTACCTAGTCTCAGAGGCTAGGTGCCATCAAGACATCCTACGGAGGGAAATTGGGGTCGTGATAAGTTGGTAACAGAGCTCTAGGTTCATAGGTGCTACGAGTCATAAGCGAGTTTAGTAGAGTCTTGTGGATTGGTACAGAGATGTCTGTACTTATCTTTGAGAGGCTACGAAACTATTAGGACAGTTCCACTTCCTTCATTCCAATCGTGCGAGTTTATTGATCTCGTAGTTTGAACCCTTATCATTCTAATCTCTCATAAATGGTGATGACACGAGCAATAGTTGCTGATGACACTGCCCCCAGAGCCAGTATTGCTAGGGGTCGAGGCATAGGCAGGGGCAGAGGTCGAGGAGGAGCATGTGCTATAGCTAGGGCACCTATCAGAGTAGTTGTTGAGGAGCCGCCGGTAGCTCCTATTGGGGGACAGGTACTGGAGACGCTTGTTGTGACCCCAAGACTTCAGGAGACTTTAGCACAATTCCTGAGCATGTTTGGTACATTGGCTCAGGAAGGGTTGATTCCGGTTGCACCAACTACTTCACAGATCCGGCGAGAAGCTCAGACCCCAGCTGCCCGTACTCTAGAGTAGCGAGCCGACATTGGTCAGGTTCCAGGTGTCATGCCGACATAGCATGTTGTCCCAGTTTAGCCCGTGGTTAGGGCAGCACCATGTGAAGAAGAACAACTTAGACTTGCGAGGTTCAAGAAGTATTACCCTCATACTTTCAGCAGTTTGGCTTCAAAGGATGCGCATGGGTTCCTAGGGGAGTGCTACCGTATTCTTCACACTATGGGTATTGTGGAGACTAGTAGGGTTGCTTTTACTATGGTCCAGCTTAAGGGAGCAACATATTAGTAGTGGTGAGCGTATGAGTTGGGTAGTCTGGCCGATGCAACTTCACTTTCATGGGTTCAGTTTTCAGGGATGTTCTTGAGAGAGTTGTTCCCCAGACCCTTCGGGATGCATGGCGTGTGGAGTTTGAGTAGCTGCTCTAGGGCACTATGTCAGTGTTAGAGTATGCCGTTATATTTAATGAATTGTCCAGACATGCACCTACTTTGGTTTCTACAGTTAGAGAGCGAGTCCGCAGGTTCATTGGGGGACTTAGTCATGATATCCGGTTCAGCATGGCTCAGGAGTTGGAGTTGGATGCTCCATTTTGCAGGTGGTAGAGATCGCTCGCTGATTAGAAGGCATGCGGGACCAGGATGGAGAGGTCATGCAGGGTAATAAGAGAGAGGACAAGGAGGCTAAGAGGCCTCATCAACTGGAGAGACCTATTGGTTCCTATTTTAGAGGCAGGGTACGACATGGTAGAGGTTTTGTGGGTCACCCAGTTCAGTTTGCACTTCAGGCTTTGCACGGTGTTTCAGGTACCCATGGGTCTCAAAGTACCCGTACCAATCAGCTTCCACATCCATGTTAGCAGAGAGGTTGCTTGAGTGTGGAGATACCAGCCATATGGTGAGGGATTTTCCTGGATTTCGGGCAGATGTGTCATAGTGGGGTAATCAGGCTATGAGTTCTACTTCAATTGCGGATATCCCTGCACCGCCACCTTAGGGTGCAGGTCAGGCGAGTAGAGTACATCCAAGAAGGGGAGGCTCGGCCCGGACCGTTGGTATGCTTTCAACAGTAGGGTTGAGGGAGCCGCAATAGATGATGTCGTACAAGTATGGTTTTGATTTGTTATAGAGGAGCATCATTTGTATTTTGTTTCGGTTCTGCTTATCGAGGTGAGTCCTCCTATCTTGCTTCACATATGGGCAACTTTTGTGAATTGGTACTCTGCTTATGTGTTTACCCCTGTTGATAGATTCTATAGTTGTAGCCCATGTCTATCGTGTTGTTCTAATTCATTATTGAGAGTTATAAGACTAGGAGTGACATTTTGTTACTCATTTCGGTAGTTTTGATGTGATTTATGGGTGATAGGTTACGACTTGTGATTCAGATGCCCTACCGGTGTGGGAGTTCAATATGTGTTGTGATTTTGGTTGGCAGAATTGAATTAGTGGAAGGTTTTGGAGGTATGATGTGTATACTAATTGTGATTCAGAGTTGAGGATGGGATCCTCGCATCTTCATGTGATTTGATATGTTTGAACCGGGCTACGGGCCACGGTGGAGTTATATTAGGATGAGGCCCTTGTGATTTATTCATATACTTTGATTCTTCCTTGTTAATTTGATTTGTTGTATGGTACTGATAGGGAGGGGTGCCTGTCATGCTTGTTTGATAGTTCTCTTGTGTGTTTCTCCTTGTATATTTAGTCGTATTCGTGTTGTGCTTATTGGGTTTTAGCTTGCGAGGTGTGTGCCCAGGTGGGTTAGACATGACTTGTTTATTCGGGTGAATAGTTATGAGGTCTTTATGTTTCTTGCATCATTATCGGTGTTGTGGAGGTTTGGAACATGGTTCTAGCCGATATGGGATTAATTGCCGGTGTTTAATTTAATTATGGGTAGATATTATGATCAGAGAGGTGGTTATGGGCATATGTGTGATGAGTTACGTCGTGTGGTTGTACCTTTTGGGTGAAGGCATAAGTTGCTGCAGTTGGTTGAGGCTGATACCGAGTGTGGATGTAGGAATCAGGTCTTTTAGAGATGATCGGATGGTGACAAATTTGGTTCTAAGGCTTATTGGTATTGGCGGAAGGTATAAATTTCAGTTGAGATGGTGTTGTCGGGCTTATATGGATAGGGGTGACATGGGATCACCCGCGGGTGTGAGTATGGTGAAAGCATTCAGTGATTTGATGACTTCGGGACGATTTTTGGCACGTTCGAGGATGAAAGTTTCTTTAAGAGGGGGAGAATGTAATGAACCGACCGGTTGTTTTGAGAATTAGCGTCCCATTCGGTGGCTTAAGGTCTTGAGCAGCTTCGTATAATGTTTTATGTTGGCCCAAGTAAATGTTAATTTTGAAGACTGACAAAGGAACTCAGACATGAACCAGGTCCATCCAGTGGTCCATCCCTGAGGTTCACAAAAACGGGCAGATTCAAGCATGTCGGGTGCACGTGAAGGAGATAAGCTTAACTTGGTGTATTTAATATCTCCTGATCGGAAAGGTTGCATAATTGATAAGGAGAAGGAGTCCTTAATCAAAGAGAACACAAGTCAAGATAGGGAAGGAGTTAGAAGTTGAAATCAACTAGAACTCTTCCACCAAGGAAGAGTTGGATCAGAACTCTAGTTATTTCTTCATCTACTAACTCTATAAATTGCAGGATGTTCACACATTAAAGTGTTGCACAAAAATGCAGAAGTTAAACGTGAATTGGGAGCAAAATAGAAAGGCTTTTTGCAAGCAGTTCGTGTGTGATTCAAGAGTGCAAACCAGAAGCTACACGAACCAGATTGAAGAACCAGCTCCATAAAGAGTTTTATATGTCTTTCTTTATTTCTAGTTCAATTGTAGTAGGTATTTCATATTGTACCTTTCAGCTTTATCTAGAAGCAATTGTAATAGGTATTTTGAGTATTCAAGTTAGAGTTAACTTGAAGTTGTCGCAGCAGTTAGAGGCTGGTTGCCACAACGGGATTAGAGTTAATCCTTAGGTTTACAAGAGTTTTGTAAATGCTGTTTTGGCTCAGTGATTTTAGTGGAAGTTTGGAAAAATCCTACTGAGTAGTAGGTTGTGGTTTTTTCACCTTTTGAGCCAGGTGTTTTCCACGTAAAATCTCTGTGTTCTTTATTTTTTGTATTTATTATTCCGCAAACAGCAGTAGTTAGTATACCTAGAAGAACCAGGTTCTTCTAGTGCGAAAATTAGGTACCACACAAATCACCCCCCCTCCCCCCTCTTGTGTTGTATTGACGTTTAGAACATCATTTTATGACTTGCGTGTGTGGCCGAGTTCAATTTTCGGATGATTCGGGGTCAATGGGAGGAATGATTCTTGTTTAAGAAGCTTAAGCTTTAAGAGTTGACCGGAGTTTTGACTTTTGTGTAGACGACTCCGAAATGGCATTTTGATGATTCCAATAGCTTCGTATGGTGACTTTGGACCTAGGCGTGCGTCCGGATTTGGATTTGGAGGTTTGTAGGGTAATTTGAAGAATTTCAGCGAAAATTGGAAAGTTGAAGTTTTGGAAGGTTGAGAGGTTTGACCGAGAGCTGACTTTGGCAATATCAGGGTCGGGATAAGATTCCATGAGTTGGATTAGCTCCGTTATGTCATTTGGGACTTGGATACAAAATTTGACGTCATTCCGAGTTAATTTGATATGTTTCGACACGAGTTTTGGAAGTTGGAATATTTGAATTATCATAAGTTTGATTCGTGGTGTGATTCGTAATTTCGACGTTGCTTGATGTGATTTGAGGCTTCAACTAAGTTCGTATCGTGCTTTAGGATGTGTTGGTATATTTGTTTGAGGTCTCGAGGTCCTCGGGTGGATTTGGGATGGTTAATGGTTTGGATATTGGACTTAGGAAATTTCTGGGCTGCTAGTTCTGGTGCGTCGCACCTGCAAATTTTGGTGCGCAGGTGCGTGACCGCTTTTGCGAGAGTTTGGTCGCTTCTGCCATATTGGTGCAACCCTGTTGAATCGCTTCTACGATTGGAAGACCGCAGATGCGAGGACACATCTGCGGAAGATGGATCGCAAATGCGCGTTGGAGGCTCTAGGTGATGTTCGCTTCTGCGGAGTCTAAGACACTTCTACGCAATCGTAGGTGCGCATAGATGGTCGCAGGTGCAGTCCTTGTGCTGACATGTGAAGGCTGCAGATACAGAGAATTTTCTCGCACCAGCCGGAGGTTGAACCGTCCGGAGGTTGTTAAAGATTGAATCTTTATTATCCAGAATTATTTCCTATGAGTTTTATTTCTGATTTGAAGTTATTTTTGCTAGATTTTGACCGTCCGGAGGTTGTTTCACTCGAGAAGGTCATTTTAGAGTAACGGTCTAGCTTCTTTGAGGTAAGCATCTTGCCTAACTTTGTGTGCGGGAACTACCCGTTAGGATTTGGGTTAAATTCTTCTATTAATTCAGTAAGTGTTAGGCTTACCTAGTCTTAGAGACTAGGTGCCGTCACGACATCCTACGGGGGGAAATTGGGGTCATGACACCTACTGATTCTAGGGTTCAAAAATGAGATAATGAACTAAAAAATCTCGTCCCTCATCTATTAGTCCAGTCTGTTTACCTTTAAAATGGTAATTAAAATTAGATTTGATTTTGTGGTTCTAAAAATACGTGATTTATTTTTATGCTAGTTGTTAGGCAGTAGATGCGAAGTGTGAGACTAGAAAATAAGATAAGAGCCTGAAGATAGCTTTACAAGCAAACCGAGTGGCCGAGAGTCGGGGTCTTGAGCTAGCCTATACGGGGACTCGAGGTCGAGCTAAAGCGTTGGACTGTGTATAACCGATGAAGGACTAACAGTTCTAAGAGCTTTGATGAGTGCTCTTTATGATCAATGATGAGTAATAAATGAAGAACAATCGATGAAACACAATAAATGTAGACAATGTAATAAATATGAGCAATAAAATCAAGGGAGAATATGTTTAAGTTAGAGAGCAGAGAATGTTCTTATTCTTGTATTCAATATCATGTGTGCAAAAAATGACAAGGATCCCCTTTATATAGGAGGGGGAATTCCAACACAGTACATGTGCATTTATTGCAAAGATATGCGGCTGGTACAGCCATTTATTACAAAGATCAACCGTTGGTACATCCATTTAATGTCATGGTACAGACTTGTACTATTCTTGTAGACCTGGTCAGCTTTAACCACGTGCCTATTGGGAATTTCCTGCTTGTCCAAGATAGCCACCAATTTGCACTGCCCCGAGCCCCGGGGTCAAACTTCGAGCTATGCTTCGAGGCTTCCGAAAAACGGGCTGTGAAATGCCATAACGATTATAAAATCGGACTCTCCGACTTTAGCCGTGTACAGATAGTCCCCTCGTTTCTTAGAGTGAAATGATAAGAAATGGTCTCGAACTCTTGCTTATTTGATACTCCCATTATGACGTCAGCCCATCAGAGCATTAAATGCTATGACTCAAAGGCTGCGCTGAGGTCGCTGTCAGCACGATTATCGAAAAGCCCACGAACTGCTATTGGTTCGACCTTTTCGCTCCTCAAGCATTTCCCAAATAGCTTCTATAAATACTTCAATTCGTTTTCCATTCATGCTTTTTACAATATCTCCAAGTTTTTAGAGCTAAGTTCACAACTTTCTGCATCTATCTTCCTTCTGTGCTCGTTTCTTCATCTTCTTTATTTGAAACTTTTTTTATAGTTATAGCCAGAACCTCTTGAACGGTACCTCAGAAAGAGGGCACCACTTCTTCATCACGCCCGTCCAGGGGCAAACCAAAAGTACCTCCAACTATCGAGCAATGTACCCCTAGCGAATTCGATACGGTCACCAATTTTTCCATCGAAAATCCCCCTTCTACACCGAGCTGATGCGAGTCCGTGTCTCGGTACATTAGCGTGGTGACCGACACGAAGAGGGTAAAGGAAGACTGCTGATGGGGGGAGGCAGTGCAAGTAGAGATCCCCAATCCTGAGGAAAGCATAGTAGACCACAAAGCTGGCTTCCTCAGCGTATATACGTACCCATTCACTCTAGGTCCTGTAGATCCTTCTTCCCCGAAGATAGACCCGGTGATTCTTGATTTTTGTCGTGAGTACCGAGTGACACTTGGTCAAATCTATCCTTCTTTTTGGAGGATCGTTTACATGCTCCGATATTTCTCCAACCAGGTCGAGGGAATGACCTTCACCCTCGATCACTTGATTAGATTGTACAACCCTCGTCTCTTTCGCGGTTTGATCAAGCTTCATCCTCGATCCGCGAAGACGTTCTTTTCGAGCATCGATGAGGACAAGGACCGAGGGTGGATGAGACGGTTTGTTAGAGTAAGAACCTCGAACATCATCCCGGCTAACAGGATGCCATTCCCGGAGTAATGGAACATGAAGCGTAAGTATCCTTACCTCGAGCACATTTTGTTGCTCCTTCTTTCCCCTCTGAAATGATCTTCTTTCGATTATGCAGCCACTGTTTGGTACCCCGGCGCGGTTCAGAACCTCTCGGGATGGATCGAACAATTAGACTCTGCTTTTCCTTACATCGAGCGTGTTTGGCGTGATTTGGCCAAAATGCGGTGGCAGGCCAAGAACCACGGTATGCTTTTCATTATTGTCATTACCAAGTTCCTTATGAGTATTTTTTGTGACGGTGAGTTTAATGCGTCATGCTTGTGTAGGCCTTGGGGAAGGTGTGTCGATGAGACCAATCTCCTCCTGGTGAAGAAGGAACCTCGAAACCCGGCAAGGGTAAGAAGAGGAAGAAAGAGGCGTCAACCGAGTCTCCAACTAAGACCGATGCCACAGTCTTGGCTTCGACTGTGGTAGCAAACCTTTGTGAGGATGATGATGATGATGATCGCCCTTTGGTACAAAGGGCGAGACGGAGTGGTGATTCTCCACAAGCTGTGGGTCGGAGAGCCGCCGAGTTGGGGGTGGCCGATATGGGCCAAACTTGTACTGGAGAGACCCTCGAGGAGGGTTTGGGCGCAGTCCCAAAGCTTCGACTCAGACATGGTACAGTCCGTGCCGGTGGATCCTCGGCTGGTGACTTCGGAGGGCCTGAAACCGAAGCTTTTCGGGGTCGAGAAGAGACCCTTATAGAAATTGATGCCATGGGGGGCTTTGAATCGAGCCCTGCATTTTCCTCCAGGGAAATAAGGGATGACCAGGATGGGGGTGCTGCCGATGTGGGGGCCTCTCGGGGAGCGGATGATACGCTTAAGGACTACTTCGTTGGTGTCGAAGAGGACACAGATCTCGATGCTCCCATTGCTCTCGAGGAGGCCGAGAAGCTTCAGAATCAGGTGATACTCTTGACTTACCGTTTGCGCTTCAATTTTTTTCCCTTGCCTTTCTAACTTCTCTATTTTTGTTGTAGGCCCAGAAATTGTATGACCACGCCTTTTCTATGCTCCAAGATGAGCTTTCCTGCCGTGAGAAGGAACTCGAGAAGCTCACCTCAGAGCTAAATAAGTCGAAGGCTTCCTCTGCCGAAAGGAAGAGGAGTTAAGTGAGCTTCGGGCAAGCCTGGAGGGGGTGCACTGGGAACGAATTAGCTTGGCTGAGCAGGTAACACGGTATTCATATCTTTTTATTCTTATAATTTGATGCTCATCATCTTGTTTCGACTTTGCATATTGGGCAAAAGGATGCCCTGGTGGGGCAACTTCAGGAGGAGGTTGTAGCCAAGGATGCGGAGATCCTCGAGCTGAAGAGGCAGAATGAGGTCATGACCTCAGAGGAAGGCCTTTTGCGGGAGAGTTAGCCTCGACCCAGGATCTTCTTTGAAGTGCTCAGGAGGAGGTCAAAGAAACTGCATCTTCATACAAGAGATATGTCGCTACCGCAAATGATCGAGCTAGAGAGATATCTGAGAAGGCCGAGCAGAAGCTGACTCGGGCCGTTGCTTATGCTCGTTTGCAAGCTAGGAGGCAAGCTCTCGAGGTAGCAAGCATCAAAGGTGCCGATCTCTCGGCTGAGATTGAGGAAGCCCGAACCTTGGAGGAAGAATCAGCACTTTCGGCCACTTCGGATGAGGGTTCCGGAGATGATCTAGATAGTAGTGAGGGTGAAGAATAGACTCACGTTGTCTTCCCCTTTTCTTTTTTGTATATGGATTTCTCGGGGGTAAGGGCTTTGTAAAGATATCCCTTGTAAATATATTTTTGGGAATGTAAAAAGATTCTTCTGCTTCAAGTCTTCGAATTTTATATTTCAGCGTTTACACGAAGTTAGACTTTGAATCTTGACGTTGGCTCTTCGGAGCCCATACTTGGAGTAATCGGGACCCTCGAGATCGGGCACCATCTCGAGATTAGGTCGATCGCTTTTTTAGAGCTGATGCTTGTAATAGCAGAGATCCTTGAGATCTCAATGGCTCCCGAGTTTTGTGTGACAATGTCATTCATATGACATGGTTGCGAAGTGACCGGGGTGGTCCCACCGGTACACTTCCCCAAAAGTGGCACTGACATGGTCAGAATGAATTGGCCTTCAGAATAGGCGAACAGTTGCCGCTTGCTCTATATATGTATTTGCTTTCTTCTTATCTGAGGTTTCCGTTACTTTGAGTAACTATCCCTTTTATAGAGCTCTTCTTCCTTGCGCCAGTTCTCTTACCATTTCAATTCAAAGCTTTCGCCCAAGTTTTATCTTCCTTCTCTTATTTTACCATAGCCATGGCTGCTACGTCCAAGTCCGTTCATCAAGGAAAGGAGAGTTCCGCCTCTATTTCGCGCTCGGTCGGTGATACACCGCCGGTGTCCGGTGAGCTAACTTCGAGGTGCTTTGTCTCGAGGAGGGACTTCACGTTAGAGAGACCTCCCAATGTTCGGGGCCATTGGGAGCATGCATCGAGGTTCATCTCATCAATAAGGGAGGAACATCTCGAGGCAGTCAGGAAAGACTGCAGATGGGGAGAAAAGGCAGTACTGCAGGTATCTTCCCCGGAAGAGAGCATTATCACCCATGTCGAGGGATTTTTGAACGTATACACGTACCCCTTTACATTGGGCCCTCTCGATAGGGTCGTGCTCGAGTTTTGTAGAAGATATCAGGTTACCCTGGCAAAGGTTCACCCGTCGTTTTGGAGGATAGTGTTGATGATGAGGTACTTTGCAGATAAAGCCGGGCTCGAGTTCACCCTCAGCCATCTTATTAGATTGTACCAGCCCTTGCATTAGCGAGGCCTGATTACTCTGCGACGTCGATCCACCCGGCCCTTTGTTGCCAGTAATGAAGAAGATGGGGACCGAGGGTGGATGAGTCGATTCGTCCGAGTGCGGACTATCGATATTACCCACGCAGAGTTCCTGCCATTTCCCGAGAAATGGAATTTCACACGTAAGTGGTACACTTGTGTTCTTATTATTTTTGTTCATGGTGGAGGCGGGCTCCGTAAAGACGTTTTCCTTCTCTTTTCTTCAACAACCCCGTGGCTGCCATACGAGGTTCCCGACCTGGCGGATTGGTCTCGGAAACCGGCAGCTTGCTCGACTTACGATGAGCGTAAGTGGCGAGATCTCTCTAATGGTAGATGGGAGGCGAAACACCACGGTACGTGCTGTGTGGTTCGTTTTCTTTGAAAGGTACTTTCTTTTATGTGTATTAACTCCGTCACCGCAGGCATTGGAGAATTCCTGAGATGAGACCGTGCCCCCTCGGAGAGGAGGAAGGATTGTTGGCTTCGGGGCCGAGGAATGGTAACAAACGGAAGGAATCCTCGAAGGAAGAGGGTGCTCATAGTGAGGCAAGCCTTGCTCGGAGGCTCAAAGAAGATGTATCAGCATAGCCTGCAACACTCGAGGCTTCTAGCCTTGGAAAAACAGTTCTTCCTTTGCCGCCGTCTTCTTTTCCCGTCAAAGGTACTTTGAGGGATAAAGATTTTCTGCTGCCTTCTTCTTCTCCCGCCGAAGGTACTTCGAGGGAAATTCGAGGCCAGGGGAGGACTAAATCAAGCGGGGTGCCGAGCGATCATATTCCTATCGGGAGTGGTTCTTCTGGGGCCGATGAGACCAGGCCAGTAGATCTGTACTCAACTTTTGAGGAGGCTCAGCGGCTCTGTTCGGTGGTGAGTTTTGGTCGATTGTATTGGCTTTTCAGTTTTGCACTTTCATTTTCTTATTGAGCTTCTTTTTCACAGGCCTTTGATAAGCTCAAGTCTGAGCTGCTCCGCCGCGAAGCCAGGTTGCGAAAAGCCTTGGAAGGGGAGAAATCCCTCAGGCTTCTTTGTGACAAAAGGGCAAAGGAGTTGGTATACCTTCGGTACGAGGCGAGTCGAAGTCTGGACTACGAAGGCTATCTTGAGAGACAGGTAACCTGGAATGCTATTGGGGTGAAGTTGGTGAGGCCAAGTATGAGTGTAATGAGCTAAGGGCCAAAATAGATGCCCAAGTTGCGACAAGAAGAATGCTTTGGCCAAGGCTTCTACCCTCGAGGTGCAACTTTGGAATGCTCATGAAAATAGCTTGGTCCAGACGAGCAGGATTGCAAAGCTCGAGTCTGAACTTTAGGATATGAAGGCCGAGGTCATGGATGCCCGGGCTGAAGCTGATAAAAAAGTGGCCGTTTATTTAAAAGATGTTGCCGACGCTCGAGCTGAGTTGATAGGGGCTTCCGATCGGGAGAGCAGAAGTAATGAATATGCCTGATGCAGATCCCGGAGGGAAACCCTCGCGGAGATCCATGCTAGGGGCTTCGATCTCTCGAAAAAGATAGCGCCGACCAAGGCAGATGAATACGATGCCAAGTTCCTCGTATCCAATGCCGAAGATAATTAGGAAGAGGCCGATGGACCCGCAGTCCCCGAGGGGAAAGTAGACTAGGCTTTTTCTTTTTGATTCTGCCTACAGTGTTCTTAGAGAACTTTGTAAATGAAGCCTCATGTTATTTCACATATACTTATAAAAGGAAACCTTTCGGTTTCATCCTTCATGCATTTCCCTTTGCTTGTGTATGTCTTTCTTTGTTTCGAGTTTAGACGTTTGTTGATGATTAGCCAGGTGGACTGGACTTCGAGGAAAAACCCTTAGGTTTACAAATCGGCACTGGGGCTTGTTGGGCTGGCCTGTAGGCTCTTACGCGTTGGGTCGGTATGACCGTTAACATAGGCAGGCGCTTAAGCTCTTACGCGTTGGGTCGGCACGACCTCTAATATAGGCTGGCGCTTAGGCTCTTATGCGTTGGGCCAATACGACCTCTAATATTCGCTAGCGCCTAGGCTCTTACGCGTTGGGTTGGCACGACCTCTAATATGGGCTGGCGCTCGGGCTCTTACGCCTTGGGTCGGTACGACTTCTAATATGGGCTGGCGCTTGGGCTCTTACGCCTTGGGTCTGTAGGACCTCTAATATTGGCTTTATTTTTCCCTCGTTAAAGACTTTTTAAAGTTTTTGTGTTCGCCCGACTCTTCGACGGTTCGATAAGAACCTCGATTGTGAGCCGTTACGTAGCGATAAATGAGCACCTCGGGAGGTTTCGCTCGATAGCTGAATTGTTTCGAAGCCTCTGTTTGGAGCTGACATGATTGAAGCTCTTTTGCTTATGCCGAGGGTAGCCTGATTAACCGGTTCTTTTTGAAGTATTTTTGAAGTAATTTAAAGGCCTGTAAATTTTATGGCGACGGTCAGGCGTCCCCGAGTCGCATTAGTTTGGCTGGTACAGCCTTGTGACCGTAGTCATTGTATTTGGCCGTAGCCTTTTATTCCCCGAGTGGAGTAGCTTCGGCGTCTATATTGAGGGTATGCTTTTTTGGGGTCTTACAAATTCAAATATATAGCCTTAACTTTAAGATCGGGATTATGCCTTTTGTAAGGTCTTATAAATTTGAACATGCCTTACTTGGGGTCTTACAGATAGGTTACTTGGTACAAGTATAATTCATGCCTGGCTTGAGGTCTTAAAGATTTGGTATTGCCTTATGGAGGTCTTACACTGTTGATAACGCCTCGTAGAGGTCTTACATTTTCTAACATTGCCACGTGGAGTGCTTTCGGGCTCGAGGTCGCCCGCATGGGGTCTTATGGCCTCGGGTTCTTGATACCTCGATGGGGTGACCGTCGGCGACAGTCCCCGAGACGTCGAGAATTTTTGGCTTTGGAGCCGTTCTTTGTATATTTTGATGTTTCCTAGTTGAGGGCTTACGAGCTCAAAGTTTCCGACCCAGAGGTCTTACGGCTTCGATTTTTTGATGTCACTCCCCGAGTGTTCGGGAAATTTCTGGCTCTGGAGCCGTTTCTTAAAAAAATAGCGGATTTCTTTGAAGCGCAAAGTGTTTTGATGGAAAGCTATTCCTTGATTACTTGGCACAAGAATACATGTTTTCGTCGTCAAGGGTTCAATTATTCAATGCGGACACGGTTCATTCGACCGTTTGGCCCGATACATCATTTTCCTATCGAGACCCTTTTTGGCTCATCTTGACTTCTTCGAGGGGGTGATCTCCCGGGGGGATTCCCCCTCCCCCCCCCTCCCGGTATTCGAGGTTGATTGAAGAGAAGCCTTGAATACTTGTTAAGTTCTCCTTAGGTAGCATATAGATGTTGCCTCGTTAAAAACCTTGCCAGTAAAACCCTTCTTGGGATAAAATCCGGTCGAAGGAAAAGAGTGCAACGCACGCTTTAAAACCTAAGGTCTTCAAGCTGGAAAGTGCTTCGATTGTTATAACCGGACTCCTTCACATAGGTTAGTGTGAGATGCAAACAAAAAGGGAGACAGTTATACCTTACTGGCGGTGGCGCTTCAAGCCTCGATATGCTCCAATCGCTTGCTCCGGGGATGCGGTACGGTCCTTGCTCGTTTATTCGGATGCAACCGAGAATGTAGCTTCTGATTGCTACTTCACTGTTTGCTCATCCTTTGGTTCCTTCGATGTTGAAGGCGTCGATGCCGGTACCACACCGTGCACTGCAAACATCTCTCTTGCTGCATACTGTTCGCCGTATACAGTTTTTATTCCGTCCTTCGTCGGAAACTTCATCATTTGATGAAAGGTTGATGGTACTGCTCTCATGCACTGTATCCATGGCCTCCCGAGCAAGGCATTGTACCTCATGTCTCCTTCGATGACATGAAATTTGACGTTTTGAATTGTGCCGGCCACTGTTGATACCCAATTTTTCCTTATATTTTTATATATGCATAAATACCTTCAAAATAGCATATATATATATATATATATATATATATATTTAAATTGATTTATCTCCTTCCCCTTTATTCATAAAGTCCTCACTAATTATTCCTCAAATTATTGTTGTAATGATTTAGTCATTTAATTTCTATATTTATGCCAAAATATGGTTAAAATATTTTTTGAACATTTTTTATAATTGCATTTTGTATTTTTAAAGCTAAATTGCATATAATTACAATATTAGCCCCATTATTGTATAATTACATTTATATGCATAAAATCGGTCTGCTATATTTTTATAATGTGAAATATCTATTTTAAATCATTTTAGTACACAACATTATTTTCCAGAAATTATTTATTATTTATTATAAATTATATGGGAAAAATTGGCTATTTAAAATATAGCCAGATCTGCATTTCAATCTTAGCCCAATTTAAACCCAACCCCAGCCCAATTTCTAACCAAACTATCCGACCCAGACCCTAAACCCGCCTACCCGATCCAAGACCCGTCAAATCCTGGCCGTTGATCTAAAAGATCAACGGTCCTCGTCCGTTCATTCCTTTTTTATCCCAAACGACCTCTAACCCTACCTCATTCCTCAGAGACCACCGCCTCTGTATTCTCTCATCTCCTCTCCTCTCTCAACCACTCAACCAAACCCTAGCTCCTTCAACCGCCGACCTTCTTCTCCGATCTTCTCCGGTGATCTCCCACCAACTCCTAAGCCTCCAATGGCCCCTCTAATGCTATGCTTGCCTTCTCTAAGTTCTTCAAGGGCCCCGGGCCATACCGACTTGCATCTAGGGATTGCTATTTGGTTGTTCTTGGCTACTCCGGTGTGATTTCGAGCAGAATCACACTGTATTTGGCACGATCTTTGGGACTCTAGACAGGTTCTTTCACCCCTCCTTGGGTTTCTTCTGAAACCCCAATTTCTGCCTACATCTCTTAGATATGTACGTTTTTAAAAGGATTCGAGTCTGTTTCTTTGATGTTTTACACTGCTATTGAATCCCTTTACAAGAATCATCGATTTCAAGGTGTTTTCCCCTTCTTCTAAAATTAGGGTTTTCGAAACTTCTTCTAAAACTTTGTTTAAATAGATTGTTTATGTTTAAACTTCTATCTCTTGCATATTTTGACTGATTCTAGGATCTTATTGCTTTTTCAACTCGCCTATGTTAAAAGCCCTAATTTTTCTAGATTTTCTTTGTTTGGTTCTGTGTGTTAGCATGACTACTCGATTCTTGTTTATGTTTCTGTGATTATCTTGCCTCGAATGTGTTCTTACTGAGATTTTAGCCTAACTTATACCTCCTCTGTGTGATTATGTTCATCTTGATTTTTCAGACTGGCCTCTTTCTATCAATATTGTTTAACCTGCATGTTAGCTGTGTCCGATTGCTCTTACTCTATTTATATCCTGAATACTGAATCGTGACTCCCTCTTGATTGATTCTGGATTTCCTATTTTTGGGTTTAATTGAAAGACCTTACTTTAAACCCTCAATTTTGACCCCTTCTATTCAAATTAACTGATTCACCTACCTTGTCTGCTGTGGTACTTTATTCTTACTGACTATTTCCTTAATTAGAGTGTTCTGAACTTAGCCCTAATTGTTTACCATATACTTGGTGAATTTGAATCTTTCCTTATTAGTCATACACTGATTTCTTTCCTTAAATATTACTTGTTCTTACCGTTTGAATTAATTCCCTTAACTTAAGGGAGTACTTGTCTTGATTTAGCTCTAATTGATTCTGAGTTCGTTAATTACTATGCTACTATGATTTTTACCTTATTTTTATCTAATTTCTAACTACTATATATACATACTCTCTCATTAACACAGACACATGAACTTTTTGGTTCAAAAGCTCTCTCTCTCACACTTAAACTTTCTGCTCTTTCTTTGTGCTCTTGCTCTTATTCTGAGTTAGCCGGCTGCAAGCCAAGGCTAACTATTGTGCTCTCCTGCTCCTTCACTTTTGTTTACTGTCTTCTTTACTGGTATGTTCTAATTTCAATTTAAGTTCCAAAAACAACATGGTTCTTTTATTGCTTCAGTTCATCCTGTTTCTAGTTTGCTTCTACTTATGGTTTTGCTGTGAAACTTGCAGTTAATATGATTACATGATTAGAATATTATGAACCCCCGTTCCTTAGGATCAATATGAGCATGTTAACCCTTTTTATGTAGTCTGTTTGCACTATCTGTTTTCTGGTATGAATTCCCTCTATGTAGTCTACACTCCTGACTTGTATAGGTATGGGATCGGTCCTAAATCATATGGACCCTATACTAGACTCCCTTAAGTATTGCTGGTTCTTTGACTATGTCTGATCAGTTGTGTCTGAGCATGTCAGTACCAATTCCTAAGACCTTTGCCTGTTGTGTGTTTACAACCATGCGTTCTATGTGTCCCCTATCCCCATCACCCTTGTGTGTAGGATCTTTCCTCCTGTTTTGGTCCTGTGAATACTGCTGATGTGGTTTTAGACTCCATGTTTGATTTACTGTTGTCTAATCCGGTAATTCTCTCCTTTCAAAGTTGTTTTACTGCTTGACTCTCTCTTTTACTCTACAAAACTGTTTCAAACAAGTTTTTTTTTAACACCGTTTTCTTACTTAAACCCTTTCAAACTATGTCAAGCACTCCCACTCTACTCCTAAGTCAGTAGGTTCTGCCCCCTCCAGCATGTGTATTGCCTTGGGATCCTCTTGAGAACCCTCTGAACTCTGGCATACTGAGGCTGGCCCTTCCACACTGCACTTATTCGATTTGGTTACCAAGTCTAGGTGTAAGCACTGCTTGGGATCCTTGAGATCCTTAGGGAACTTTGATGCACCTGGACTATGACATTGTCTATGGAATTTGGGCATTTGAGGCTATTGGAGGCTTTAGAAACCTGGGCCTAATTGAAGGCTCCCTATAGAATAACTACTTATTTTCTTATTTATTTATGTAATTCATTCATATGTTCTATAATAATTTGTAAACGAATATTGGGGTAATTAGTGAAAAGGGGTGGATAGTTACATGCTTGAGGGGTAATGCGGGTAGAAACCTTGCCTATAGGACTATACATTTTACTATGTTTGCCTTACCATGTTAGAAACCATGCCTATAGGATTTTACTATGCTTGCCTTTCCATGTTATAAATCATGTTTATAAGTCTTAAAATCAGTTTCACAAGTAGATGTCATGCCTATAGGATATAATTTAACCCGGCTTCTCTTACGATAAGTGTTGCATGTTTTATTATTTGACATCATGCCTGCAAAGTTTCTGAAATCAGTGTTTATCAACTAGATATCTTGCCTATAAGGAATGTCACCAGAAATTCTGCCTAAACTAGTTTAAATATATCAATCCAGTCCGCGTTCAGTCACTTCGAATCTGGTTTAATTAATGGTTTATTTTCCTTGAAACGAATTCTTTCAAAAACTGCTTTAATCTATCATTAGACAGCATGCCTATAGGGATTAAAAGGTCCGTTTTAAAAACCTGCCTTGTTTCACTATATAAAATGTAGTCATCTGTATGCCGCATATAGGCAAGCCTATTGGACGTTTTTCGAATATTGCAACCCTGAAACCGTTTCTGTGACTTAATGTTCTTCGGGTTTAACAGGCTTTTACAAAATCAGTAGGCAATTGACAGGGCTTTGCTTCTGAGTTTATAAAAATAAGCTGCTTGTCTCCTGTATATTCATTTAGACATCCTGCCTTAGGATACTGTTTAACAAAAAGCCCTTTATTTGTGTTTGAGTCGTGCTGTTGATATGCTTTACTTGTGGAGGTAAACTGCGCCTCTTATTTGTTCCTTCCTGTTCTTGTTTGCTAAGAGTCCTATGTGTTATTACTTGTCGCCTTAGTATTTTCACCTTTTAAACCTTAGGGGTTTGTCTATAACCACCTATAGGTGGAGGTCCTAAATCCCTCCAGGACCATTAAGAAGGGACAGGTAGCAGCATGCAATAGAGATTGCTGACCAACACTCGCTTTGCATGACCACTAAGGGGATGGGAAGGGTAGATATGGATATGATGACTGGTGCGCTAATGCCACGCGTAGCCCCTTTCTAAGGAGCGATTACCGGGCATTGTACTGATGTGATCCTATAGGCTAA
>NW_017673176.1:46723-113260 GCF_001879085.1 Nicotiana attenuata
GATCTTTCCTCCTGTTTTGGTCCTGTGAATATTGATGATGTGGTTTTGGACTCCATGTTTCATTTACTGTTGTCTAATCCTGTAATTCTCTCCTTTCAAAGTTGTTTTACTGCATGACTCTCTCTTTTACTCAACAAAACTGTTTCAAACAAGTCTTTTTTTTAACACTATTTTCTTACTAAAACCCTTTCAAACTATGTCAAGCACTCCCACTCTACTCCTAAGTCAATAGGTTCTGCCCCCTCCAGTATGTGTACTGCCTTGGGATCCTCTTGAGAACCCTCTGAACTCTGGCATACTGAGGTTGGCCCTTCCGCACTGCACTTATTCGATTTGGTTACCAAGTCTAGGTGTAAGCACTGCCCGGGATCTTTGAGATCCTTAGGGAACTTTGATGCACCTGTACTATGACATTGTCTATGGAATTTGGGCATTTGAGGCTTTGGAAACCTAGGCCTAATTGAAGGCTCCCTATAGAATAACTTCTTATTTTCTTATTTATTTATGTAATTCATTCATATGGTCTGTAATAATTTATAAACCAATATTGGGGTAATTAGTGAAAAGGGGTGGATAGTTACATGCTTGTAGGGTAATGCGGGTAGAAACCATGCCTATAGGCTTTACATTTTACTATGTTTGCCTTACCATGTTAGAAACCTTCTCTATATGATTTTACTATGCTTGCCTTTCCATGTTAGAAATCATGTTTATAAGTCTTAAAATCAGTTTCACAAGTAGATGCCATGCCTATAGGATATAATTTAACCCGGCTTCTGTTACGATAAGTGTTGCATGTTTTTATTATTTGACTTCATGCCTGCAAAGTTTCTGAAATCAGTTTTTAACAACTAGATATCTTGCCTATAAGGAATGTCACCAGATATTTTTGCCTAAACTAGTTTAAATAAATCAATCCAGTCCGTGTTCAGTCACTTCGAAACTGGTTTAATTAATGGTTTATTTTACCTGAAATGAATTCTTTCAAAAAACTGCTTTAATCTATCATTAGACAGCATGCCTATAGGGATTAAAAGGTTCGTTTTTAAAACCTACCTTGTTTCACTATATAAAATGTAGTCATCTATATGCCGCATATAGGCAAGCCTATAGGACATTTTTCGAATGTTGCAACCCTGAAACCGTTTCTGTGACTTAATGTTCTTTGGGTTTAACAGGCTTTTAAAAAATCAGTAGGCAATTGACAGGGCTTTACTTCTGAGTTTATAAAAAATAAACTGCTTGTCTCCTGTATATTCATTTAGACATCCTGCCTTAGGATACTGTTTAACAAAAAGGCCTTTATTTGTGTTTGAGTCGTGTTGTTTATATGCTTTACTTGTGGAGGTAAACTGCGCCTCTTATTTGTTCCTTCCTGTTCTTGTTTGCTAAGAGTCCTATGTGTTATTGCTTGTCGCCTTAGTATTTTCACCTTTTAAACCTTAGGGGTCTGTCTAGAACCACCTATAGGTAGAGGTCCTAAATCCCTCCAGGACCATTAAGAGTTAATCGCTCTAGGTGCCCTAACGCACCATAATCCATTAGGTGGCGACTCTTCAAATACCCAATTCCCAAAAGGAAATGAGTTATTACCCCCATGAATGTGGAAACCAAGACTTCTCCCCGCGAGGAGGGAAAAAAAGGGGGCACGACAACATGGCGACTCTGCTGGGGATATTTAGGCTCTTACCATAACGAACTTATTTTTCTGTGAATTAGTCCAAGCATGCTCTATCTCGTACCCTTTTCCCTTATTTTAATTTGACTGTCTATTTTCTTTTAAGCACTTATGGTTCTTTATTCCTGAAACTGCCTTGCCTCTTTGTTTCCTTTTCCTGTAACCGTCTTTCAATTATTTAAGTACTGTATTTATTTTTCCTTACGTATAAATACTTGACTACATGTTATTAACTGCTGCATAAATCATGCTCCACATCATATTTCACTCGTGCATATCAAATCCTTTAGCAATGCTTTAATGAGTGGTTGCGCTCTTCCTATTTACTACCCTTAAATTCGGAAAGGCTTATTTGCAGTAAAACCAGTCGATCAGTGGTGCAGTCGACGGTTCCGTGCCTTCCCCCTCGATTTGTCCGCTTGAGGGTACCAGTCTAAAACCCCATAAAACCCTACTTTGGATAAAATTGTGCATGCATCATGGTCAAACCTAGTCGGATCAATATGCTATCCACGTAATGATCCTTTAAGATAAGCCTTATCCAAAAGCCAATCGGGTTTTCCATAATCCCAATGGACACAACCACGTTCTGTGCATTAATTTGGAGAACTAAATGCCAATATGCTAATCATGAATGTATAAATAGTCGAGTCTGGTAGGGGATCAGGGACTAACCCTTTTGTTTTACAGAAATAAGGATTGAGGTCCCCAGATTTGGTATGGTTAGCATACCCTCACTCTTGCTAGACTGGTGGAGGAATCTTCCATTGAGCGACCAAATTAATAAATGGAACGAGAGGGCCTTCAAGACTAGCGAAAAGCTGGAATATCTGGAATACAGTCTGATGGAATTGGAAGGCAAAGTGAGGAAGATAGTCACTGACTGCCAGAAAGCTGAGGGAAACGAAGGAGGACATTTGGCAAAGGCATTCTTACTGATGAACCTACGCGAACTGGCGGATTTGATCGACAAGAGCATTCAACCTGAGGAAAGTTCTTCTGGGACCAAATATGCTAGATTTATTTGCTTTCCTAAAATGTAATAAGGCCAAGTGCCAGTAGTGACTTATCTTTTTCTATCATCTTAAGTGTCGTTTTGGGATTCGTCTATTTTTATATCATGAAATGAGGCAATTGTTGGCATCTAAAGTTCTCCAAATCAACTTGTCCCTAGGCCTACCTCGAGCACAACGAGGCTCCCAAATTAGGACATGAATTTAAATTCCCGCATTAAATCCTGCAAACATTTCAGAATCCTTACTAACTTGTTTACCTTTTGTTTTTATTATTCCCATCCCCTGAGGTTGGTTCACTCATACTGGCATCATTAGCATACCTAAAGGTCCTCCATATCCTCCTCTTCCAAGTGATCCTAAAAGCAAAGGAAAAATCAGAATAAATGATACAATGCAGTGCAATAATTGAGGAGGAGAAGGAAGAAGGCCTCACTATTCAGACTATAGAGAAGGGAGCCGTTCTCAGGAACTAGACCGCCACACCATCCCGAGCCCGCCGAGTCCCTGGGTAGCTTGGTAGAATTTACTTCTATAAGCCATTCTAGGCATTTAGGATTTCCGTAATTTTGTTTTAAGTTTTACTTGTTTCAAAATAAATGCTCGATTCATCGAGTCGTACTTTGTCTGGACAATTTTCTTCAAGTTTTAATCAAATGAATTTGCTCTTTATTATTCACTACTATCTTTACATTTTTCTTTTCTACAGCATTATTATTACTTTTCCTGATGAACCAGTGACTGTGACATGTAATGAGGCAACGCAACATGAGAATAGTGATTCAGAGGAAGAGGATGAGATACCTGAGGAAATTGTCAGGGAGGTTGAAAATTTTGAGAATAAGCCTAAGTCCAATCTGGACGAGACCGAAGCAATAAATTTGGGAGACGCCGAGACCATCAAGGAGACCCGCATCAGCATTCACTTGTCACCAACAGAGAAAGAAGAGTACGTCCGGTTCCTAAGAGAGTATGAGGACATTTTCGCATGGTCATATGATGACATGACCGGTTTGAGCACGTCCATAGTGGCTCACAAGTTGCCCACTAACCCCATGTGTCCGCCAGTCAAGCAGAAACTCAGAAAGTTCAAACCAGACATGAGCCTGAAAATCAAGGAGGAAGTTACCAAGCAGATCAAAGCCAAAGTTCTCAGGGTGGTTGAGTACCCAACCTGGTTAGCTAACATTGTGCCAGTTCCTAAGAAGGATGGGAAGGTCCGAGTATGTGTCGACTACCGAGATCTAAACAGAGCAAGTCCCAAAGACGACTTCCCACTGCCAAATATACACATCCTGATCGATAACTGCGCCAAGCATGAACTCCAATCCTTTGTAGATTGCTTCGCGGGTTATCACCAGATTTGGATGGATGAAGAAGATGCAGAGAAGAAAGCTTTTATTACAGCATAGGGTGTATATTGTTACAAGATGATGCCATTTGGTTTGAAGAATGCTGGGGCCACTTACATGAGAGCCATGACAACCATATTCCATGATATGATACACAAAGAAATAGAGGTGTATGTGGATGATGTCATTATCAAATCCAAGAGGGCCGCAAATCACATAGCAGACTTGGGGAAGTTCTTTGACAGGCTAAGGAGGTACAACTTGAAACTGAACCCCACAAAATGTGCATTCGGGGTTCCCGCAGGAAAACTCTTGGGATTCATTGTCAGTCGTCGAGGGATTGAGCTGGATCCATCTAAAGTCAAGGCAATTCAGGAGTTACTGCCACCTAAGAGCAAAAAGGATGTGATGAGCTTCCTAGGGCGTCTCAACTACATCAGCCGCTTCATAGAACAATCCACACTCATATGTGAACCCATCTTCAAGATGCTGAGGAAAGATGCTAAAACAAGATGGATAGAGGATTGTTAGAAAGCCTTTGACAGAATCAAGGAATACCTGTCCACACCGCCAGTGCTGGTCCTGCCAGGCCTGGGACGACCTTTGCTACTCTATCTATCTGTACTAGATGGAGCCTTCGGATGTGTTTTAGGACAACGTGACGAAACAGGAAGGAAAGAGCAGGCCATATACTACTTGAGCAAGAAGTTCACACCTTACGAAGCACGATACTCTCTGCTTGAACGCACTTGCTATGCTTTAACCTGGACAGCTCAGAAACTGAGGCATTACTTCTGTGCCTACACTACATACCTCATATCCAGGATGGATCCTGTAAAGTACATATTCCAGAAACCCATGCCGACTGGAAAGTTGGCCAAATGGAAGATACTATTAAGTGAGTTCGATATCGTCTACATAACTCAAAAGGCAGTCAAAGGACAAGCATTGGCAGATCACCTTGCTGAAAATCGGTGGGAGGAGAATACGAGCCTTTGAAAACGTATTTTCCTGACGAAGAGGTATCATTCGTAGGAGAAGACATCACCAAAGCATATGACGGTTGGAGGATGTTCTTTGACGGAGCCGCAAATTTCAAAGGAGTGGGCATAAGAGCAGTTTTGGTATCAGAAACGGGTCAGCATTATTCGGTATCTGCTAAACTCAGATTTCCCTGCACCAACAACATGGCAGAATATGAAGCCCGCATACTAGGGCTCAACATGGCAGTCGACATGAACGTTCAGGAGTTGCTGGTAATCGGTGATTCAGATTTGCTTGTGCACCAGGTACAAGGAGAGTGGGCCACCAAGAATTCCAAGATATTGCCATATCTGCACCATGTGCAGGAATTGAGAAAGAGGTTTACAAAGATAGAATTCCGACATGTGCCCAGAATTCAGAATGAGTTTGCCGACGCATTGACCACTTTGTCATCCATGATACAACATCCAGATAAGAACTACATTGATCCCATTCCGGTGAGGATCCACAATCAGCCGGCATATTGTGCTCATGTCGAGGAAGAAGCGGATGGAAAGCCTTGGTTCCACGACATCAAAGAATACTTATCAAAAGGAGAATACCCGGAGCATGCAAATCACACTCAGAAACGCACACTCCGGAGACTGTCAAATCACTTCTTCCACAGCGGAGGGAACTTGTATAGAAGAACTCCTGATTTGGGTCTACTAAGATGTGTTGACGCAAAGGAAGCTTCTAAGCTGCTTGAGGATGTGCATGCTGGGACATGTGGTCCCCACATGAATGGTTTCGTCTTGGCTAAGAAGATACTCAGGGCAGGTTACTTCTGGATGACCATGGAGACGGATTGCATTCAGTATGTCCGCAAATGCTTTCAATGTTAAGTACATGCCGACATGATAAAAGTGCCGCCAAACGAGCTCAATGCAGCAAGCTTACCTTGGTCATTCGCCGCCTGGGGAATGGATGTTATTGGTCCAATTGAGCCCACTGCTTCAAACGGACACAGGTTTATTCTGGTCGCCATCAATTACTTCACAAAATGGGTCGAAGCTGCGTCTTACAAAGCCGTAACCAAGAAGATCGTCGCAGATTTTGTCAAGGATCGTATTGTCTGCCGATTCGGAGTTCCCGAGTCCATTATTACTGACAATGCCGCCAACCTCAATAGTGATCTGATGAAAGCTATATGTGAAGCTTTCAAAATCAAGCACAAGATTCCACAGCCTATAGACCTCAGATGAATGGAGCTGTAGAAGCCGCTAACAAAAACATCAAGAAGATACTAAGGAAAATGGTAGAGAACCACAAACAATGGCATGAGAAGTTACCCTTTGCCCTGTTGGGGTATCGCACCACGGTTCGCACATTAACCGGGGCAACTCCTTACATGTTGGTTTATGGTACCGAGACTGTCATCCCAGCCGAGGTGGAGATTCCTTCTCTAAGAATAATACAGAAAGCTGAACTCAGCGACACAAAGTGGATAAGAAGTCGCTATGAACAATTGGCCCTTATCGATGGAAAGAGGATGAATGCAGTGTGTCACGACCAACTTTATTAGAACAGAATGTATAGAGCTTTCAACAAAAGGGTCAAACCAAGACAGTTCGCGCCAGGGCAGCTGGTATTGAAGAAAATCTTCCCGCATCAAGATGAAACCAAAGGGAAATTCTCTCCCAACTGGCAAGGTCCGTACATGGTTCATAGGGTGCTAATAGGAGGAGCACTCATACTTGCAGAAATGGATAGAGAAATCTGGCCAAAACCGATCAATTTAGACGCGATCAAGAGATAGTATGCTTAGATTATGTACATTTCCTCATCTGATGTAATTGAACTATGCTTGACCTGATTCCCGTTTAAGAGAGGATATGTAGGAAGCCTTATGGGTTCGGTCATATCATAATAAAATTTTCATTTCCCCCAAGATCAGAAACTGGGGTAGAATTTTGAGGAGGACCCTCAAAAGTCCTGAGCAAGTCCGACCAACGCCAACATATATCAGACAGTTAGAAATTAGTTAGGAAACTGGGGCAGGATTTTGAGAAGGATTCTCAAAATTCCGAAGAAGGTTCAGCAAGGTTTATTGTCTGCAAACGGTCGGAGATCATCTACCAAACTGGGACAAAATTTTGAGGAGGACCCTCAAAATTCCAATATGAGAGAGTTGCAATGCCTCTAAAATGTGTTACAGTCGCTAGTTCATCCAAAATAACGTGATATTTCACTGTGTGTTTTTAATAATAACTCTATTTTTCATCAATAGTTGCATATTTTCGAAAACTCTATTCCTATTACAGTCAAGTATCACCCAGGGAACTCGAAAGGCTTTCAGAACGGAGCAAAGAAAAGCCAGCCAACAGAAGCACAAACCAACCTTCCCTCCACAAAACATACAATTTTCCTTTGAACGAAGGCACATCTGACGTAACGGTAACATCCACGTAGCAAGATCGCTATCAATCGCCGAATACATCTCCAGCTAAGACGTATGCTACCCTTATTTGCTTCTTTCTCTTTGCATGGGACTAATCCCTGTCCCGCACATTTGCATGAGTCGAATCCTTGACTCCATCCTGTATGAGGCTAATCCCTGCCTCCCCATTCGCATGAGTCTAATCCTTGACTCTATATTTGCATGAGGCTAATCCTTGCCTCCTATTTTCATGAGTCTAATCCTTGACTCCATCCTGCATGAGGCTGATCCCTGCCTCCCCATTCGCATGAGTCTAATCCTTGACTTTATATTTGCATGAGGCTAATCCTTGCCTCCTATTTACATGAGTCTAATCCTTGACTCCATCCTGCATGAGGCTATTCCTTGCCTCCCCATTCGCATGAGTCTAATCCTTGCCTCCATACTTGCATGAGGCTAATCCTTGCCTCCATACTTGCATGAGGCTAATCCCTGCCTCCATACTTGCACAAGTCTAATCCCTGATACCCTATTTGCATGAGTCTAATCCTTGACCCATGAGGCTAATCCCTGCCTCCATACTTTCATGAGGCTAATCCTTGCCTCCCCGTCTGCATGGAACCAAACACTGTCCCTCCTTGCACAAATATTGCTCCATTTTTAGTACTATTTATTTTCTTTTCGTTCGGGCTAAGCTCTTCCCTCCATTTCACAAGACTAAGCCTTGTCTTGTTAACATCATACTATTGCATATCATGGGCTGGAATATCGCCAATCTATCCAAAGGCGTCATAGTTTAAAGGCATCATCCTCATAGCCGGAAGACACCATGCCATGGCCTGAGGATCTCTCAAAATTGCATATCATTATTCAAAGGCGTCATGGTTTGGAGGCACCATTTTCATGGCCTGCGAACCCCTCACTAAACAATTCATGGCCTAGTACGTCATGGTCCAAGGACGTCATCTTTAATCGTCCAAAGGCAACTTTCATGGTCCAAAGGGAATTTGCATCATGTTTAAATTTTTGCAAATACGTGTTTGTAGCATCTTTTATCTGCAGGTAACCAGTAAGCAACCGCTATCCTAGTGGGAGCGTTCTCGCTCCAGTTCCCTCCAACTGTTACAAACCGTAACCGCTCCCCTAGCTGCTTCGGCATCGCATGTCCGTTCTTGCAACAATTTCATCGGCATATTCCGCGGATGAACCCAGAACTACACATGACCTGATTCCTGTAAAACCAAGGATATGTAGGCAGCTCGAAGACCGGAGTCCGGCCCCGTCTTTCAAAACATCTCGTCCGGTCAAAATTGGCCATCATTTCTTTACCCAGAACTCTTTCATCCTTCCCGGGTAAAGAGGGGCAGCTGTTGATACCCAATTTTTTCCTATATTTTTATATATGCATAAATACCGTCAAAATAGCATATATATATATATATATAAGCATGCACAAGATTTTTATAATTTTTCCCATAATTTTAAGGATTTAAATTAATATATCTCCTTCCCTGTTATTCATAAAGTCCTCAATAATTATCCCTCAAATTATTGTTGTAATGATTTAGTCATTTAATTTCTATATTTATGCCAAAATGTGGTTAAAATATTTTTGCGCCTTTTTTATGATTGCATTTTGTATTTTTAAAGCTAAATTGCATATAATTGCAATATTAGCCCCATTAATGTATAATTACATTTATACGCATAAAATCGGTCTCCTATACTTTTAAAATGTTAACTATCTATTTTAAATCATTTTAGTACACAAAATTATTTTCCAAAAATTATTTATTAATTATTATAAATTATATGGGGAAAATTGGCTATTTAAAATGTAGCCAGATCTGCATTTCAATCTTAGCCCAATTGAAACTTCTAACCAAACTACCCGACCCAAGACCCGTCAAATCCTGGCCGTTGATCTAAAAGATCAACGGCCCTCGTCCGTTCATTCCTTTTTTATCCCAAACGACCTCTAACCCTACCTCATTCCTCAGAGACCGCCGCCTCTGTATTTTCTCATCTCCTCTCCTCTCTCAACCACTCAACCTAACCCTAGCTCCTTCAACCGCCGACCTTCTTCTCCAGTCTTCTCCGATGATCTCCCGTCAACTCCTAAGCCTCCAATGGCCCCTCTAATGCTATGCTTGCCTTCTCTATGTTCTTCAAGGGCCCTGGCCACACCGACTTGCATCTAGGGTTTGTTATTTGGTTGTTCTTGGCTACTCCGGTGTGATTTCGAGCAGAATCACACTGTATTTGGCACGATCTTTGGGACTCTAGACAGGTTCTTTCACCTCTCCTTGGGTTTCTTCTAAAACCCTAATTTCTGCCTACATCTCTTAGATCTGTAGGTTTTTAAAACGATTCGAGTCTGTTTCTTTGATGTTTTACATTGCTCTTGAATCCCTTTTACAAGAATCATCGATTTCAAGGTGTTTTCCCATTCTTCTAAAATTAGGATTTTCGAAACTTCTTCTAAAACTTTGTTTAAACTGATTCTTTATGTTAAACTTCTATCTCTTGCATATTTTGATTGATTCTAGGATCTTACTGATTTTTCAACTCGCCTATGTTAAAAGCCCTAATTTTTCTAGATTTTCTTTATTTGGTTCTGTGTGTTAGCATGACTACTGGATTCTTGTTTAAGTTTCTGTGAGTACCTTGCCTAGAATGTATTCTTACTGAGCTTTTAGCCTAACTTATACTGCCTCTATGTGATTATGTTCATCTTGATTTTTTAGACTGGCCTCTTTCTATCGATACTGTTTAACCTGCATGTTTGTTGTGTCTGATTGCTCTTACTCTATTTATATGCTGAATACTGAATCATGACTCCCGCTTGATTGATTCTGGATTTCCTATTTTTGGGTTTGGTTGAAAGACCTTCCTTTAAACCCTCAATTTCGACCCCTTCTATTCAAATTAACTGATTCACCTACCTTGTCTGCTGTGGTACTTTATTCTTACTGACTATTTCCTTAATCAGAGTGTTCTGAACTTAGCCCTAATTGTTTGCCCTATACTTACTGAATTTGAATCTTTCCTTATTAGTCATACACTGATTTTGTTCCTTAATTATTACTTGTTCTTACCATTTGAATTAATTCTCTTAACATTAGGGAATACTTGTCCTGATTTTGCTCTAATTGATTTTGAGTTCCTTAATTACTATGCTACTATGATTTTTACCTTATTTTTATCTAATTTCGAACTACTATATATACATACTCTCTCATTAACACAGACACACGAACTTTTTGGTTCAAAATCTCTCTCTCTCACTTAAACTTTCTGCTCTTTCTTTGTGCTACTTGCTCTTATTCTGAGTTAGCCGGCTGCAAGCCAAGGCTAACTATTGTGCTCTCATGCTCCTTCACTTTTGCTTACTGTCTTCTTTACCGGTATGTTCTAATTTCAGTTTAAGTTCCAAAAACAACATGGTTCTTTTATTGCTTCAGTTCATCCTGTTTCTAGTTTGCTTCTACTTATGATTTTGCTGTGAAACTTGCAGTTAATATGATTATATGATTAGCATATTATGAACCCCCCTTCCTTAGGATCAATATGAGCATGTTACCCCCCTTTATGTAGTCTGTTTGCACTATCTGTTTTCTGGTATGAATCCCCTCTATGTAGTCTGCACTCCTGACTTGTATGGTTCTGGGATTGGTCCTAAATCATGTGGACCCTATACTAAACTCCCTTAAGCATTGCCAGTAATGTGAATATGTCTGATTAGTTGTGTCTGAGCATGTCTGTACCAATTCCTAAGACCTTTGCCTGTTATGTGTTTACAATCATGCGTTCTATGTGTCCCCAATCCCCATCACCCTTGTATGTAGGATCTTTCCTTCTGTTTTGGTCCTGTGAATACTGCTGATGTGGTTTTAGACTCCATGTTTCATTTACTGTTGTCTAATCCTGTAATTCTCTCATTTCAAAGTTGTTTTACTGCATGACTCTCTCTTTTACTCTACAAAACTGTTTCAAACAAGTTTTTTTTTAACAATGTTTTCTTACTAAAACCCTTTCAAACTATGTCAAGCACTCCCAGTCTACTCCTAAGTCAATAGGTTCTGCCCCCTCCAGTATGTGTACTGCCTTGGGATCCTCTTGAGAACCCTCTAAACTTTGGCGTACTGAGGCTGGCTCTTCCACACTTCACTTATTCGATTTGGTTACCAAGTCTAGGTGTAAGCACTACCCGGGATCCTTGAGATCCTTAGGGAACTTTGATGCAGCTGGCCTATGACATTGTCTATGGAATTTGGGCAATTGAGGCTATTGGAGGCTTTGAAAACCTGGGCCTAATTGAAGGCTCCCTATAGAGTAACTTCTTATTTTCTTATTTATTTATGTAATTCATTCATATGGTCTGTAATAATTTTTAAACGAATATTAGGGTAATTAGTGAAAAGGGGCGGATAGTTACATGCTTGTGGGGTAATGCGGGTAGAAACCATACCTATAGGACTTTACATTTTACTATGTTTGCGTTACCATGTTAGAAACCATGCCTATAGGATTTTACTATGCTTGCCTTTCCATGTTAGAAATCATGTTTATAAGTCTTAAAATCAGTTTCACAAGTAGATGCCATGCCTATAGGATATACTTTAACCCGGCTTCTGTTACAATAAGTGTTGCATGTTTTATTATTTGACATCATGCCTGCAAAGTTTCTGAAATCAGTGTTTAACAACTAGATATCTTGCCTATAAGGAATGTCACCAAAAATTCTGCCTAAACTAGTTTAAATAAATCAATCCAGTCCACGTTCAGTCACTTCGAAACTGGTTTAATTAATGTTTTATTTTCCTTGAAACGAATTCTTTCAAAAACTGCTTTAATCTATCACTAGACAGTATGCCTATAGGGATTAAAAGGTCCGTTTTTTAAACCTGCCTTGTTTCACTATATAAAATGTAGTCATCTGTATGTCGCATATAGGCAAGCCTATAGGACGTTTTTCAAACATTGCAACGTTAAAACCGTTTCTGTGACTTAATGTTCTTCGGGTTTAACAGGCTTTTAAAAAATCAGTAGGCAATTGACAGGGCTTTACTTCTGAGTTTATAAAAATAAGCTGATTGTCTCCAGTATATTCATTTAGACATCCTGCCTTAGGATACTGTTTAACAAAAAGGCCTTTATTTGTGTTTGAGTCATGCTGTTTATATGCTTTACTTGTAGAGGTAAACTGCGCCTCTTATTTGTTCCTTCCTGTTCTTGTTTGGTAAGAGTCCTATGTGTTATTGCTTGTCCCCTTAGTATTTTCACCTTTTAAACCTTAGGGGTCTGTCTAGAACCACCTATAGGTAGAGGTCCTAAATCCCTCCAGGACCATTAAGAAAGGACATATAGTAGCATGCAATAGAGATCACTGAACAACTAAGGGGATGGGAAGGGTAGATATGGATATGATGACTGGTGCGCTAATGCCACTCGTAGCCCCTTTCTAAGGAGTGATTACCGGGCATTGTACTGATGTGATCCTATAGGCTAACCAACCTAGGACCCCTCCCTCTCCCAAATTCTCTTTACTTGGAAACTTTACTTTCCCTTTTTACGCACACAACTTGTTTAAATTCTTGTCTTATTATATGAGTTATACAATGCCCAACATGTTCTACTTGCAATTATTTGCTTCAATTGTTTGTTTTGTTAATGGACTAATTCGTAAGTATGAGTTCGGCCGGGACCCACAGTTGTGGACCAAGAGGGGTGCCTAACACCTTCCCCTCGAGGTTATTTCGATCCCTGACCCTAATCTCTAGTAATGCAAACCAATCTAAGAGTTAATCGCTCTAGGTGCCCTAACGTACCATAATCCGTTAGGTGGCGACTCTTCAAATACCCAATTCCCAAAAGGAAATGAGTTATGTCGAAACCCGGACTTCTCCCCGCGAAGAGGGAAAAAAGGGGGCGCAGCAGCCACGCTGACCGGGAGGGTGATTTCCCCTTTCGTTGTCTCGCTCGCCATGTTGAATCCGTTGAGGACTCGAGAAGCGAGCACGATTTGGTCGAGCTGTCCAAGCTGCTCCACCACCCTCGACCTGATAATGTTGGCCGAGCTACCTGGATCCACAAGTGTTTAATTTGAAATTTATTCACAAGAAAAGAATTACCAGTGTGTCGTTATGAGGCTGAGATAGGGTTTCGATGTCCTCGTTGCTGAATGTGAGAGCGTCCTCGGTATGTAACCTCTAGTTTGCTTTTCCCTTGTGATGGATATTTGTGTTCGTTTGACAATGGGTTCCTGTGGGATGTTGACTCCCCCAACAATCATGTGGATTTCATGTTGTGGTTCTTCTGTTTCATTTTTCCTGTTCGCCTCTCTTTCCCGAAATTGATTTTTGGCTCGGTCGTTGAGGAACTCTCGGAGGTGCCCTTTGTTAAGTAGTCAGGCTACTTCTTCTCGGAGCTGTCTGCAATCTTCGGTCTTATGACCGTGTGTGCCGTGAAATTCGCACGTCAGGTTGGGATTCTTTTGCGACGGACCTGATAGTCCGGGTTTTGGCCACCTGGTGTCTCTGATTTTATCTATGGACTGATACGATGTCCGAAACATCAACGTTAAAGTTGTACTCACATAAGCGGGGTGCCTCCGTCGGCCATGAGTATCTGCCGGGTCCGGCTCTGCTCACGAGTCCCCGAGGATTCTGACCCCGATCTGCCCTTCGGTCATTTTGGGGTATGTAACGCCTTAGGGCGTTTCTTCAATCTTCGGTATACGGTTGGTACCTTTCCTTATTTGGCCTTGGTTCCTTTGCCAAGGGCCTGCTAGGATATACTGAGCCCGAGGGGGCTCCTAGTTGGTCGTCCTCGACCCTAATATTTGACTGATACTGGTTATGGACATCTGACCAAGTCACGGCGGGATATTCAACCAAGTTCTGCTTCAGCTGCTTCGAAGCTACTGAGCTTCGTTCATTTAAACCTTGAGTGAAGGACTGTACTGCCCAGTCATCGGAGACTGGTGGTAATTCCATTCGCTCCATTTGAAAGCGAGATACAAACTCCTACAACATCTCGTTTTCCCTCTGTTTGATTTTGAAGACGTCGGATGTCCTTGTAGCGACCTTGATGGCACCGGCATGTGCCATTATAAAAGAATTCGCCAGCATGGCAAACGAGTCTATCGAATTTGGGGCTAGGTTGTGATACCACATCATGGCCCCTTTTGAAAGTGTTTCTTCGAACTTTTTTAGCAGGACAGATTCAATCTCGTCGTCCTTCAAGTCATTGCCCTTCACCGCACAAGTGTAAGCAGTGACGTGCTCGTTGGGGTACGAGGTTCCGTTGTACTTCGGAAGATCGGGCATTCTGAATTTCTTTGGGATGGGCTTTGGAGCAGCATTTTGCGGGAATGGCTTTTATATGAATTTCTTTGAATCTACGCCCTTCAGGATCGGGGGTGCGCCCGGAATTTGATCGACCCTTTAATTGTAGGTCTCTACCTTTTTGTCATTGGCTTCTATCTTCTTTTTGCCCGATTCGATCCTCTTCGTGAGGTGCTCGAGCTTCTTTATGATAGCGGGGTCGACTGCTGACCTGTTGTTGCTTGATCTTTCTGGTACTTGTTCGTCTCAAGAAGCCATTTCCGGTGCTGCTATGCTCGGAGTTTTATGGTGGCTTTGCAGTTGAGAAATCGCCAGCTGTTGTGCTTGCAACATCTCAAAAATGATGTGAAGGCTAACCTCTCGTTCCTCCCGAGCTGGGGTTTTCTAAGCTTCTTGTTGGTTTTCTTGGCGTATACTCCTGTTAGTGTGGGAGCTTATATCGACGTGCTGGGCATTGCGCGAAACCACGTCTGCGCGAATTGGTTCTGGTGCATCCTCAGGGTTTTGCGGTGGTACACCGATGCCTGGAACAGCTACACCATTCTCTCCATGGTCCTCAGGACCGTTGTTCTCATGTGCATTCACTGAGTTAGACATTTTGACCTGAAATCAAAGATTCTTGGACAAGAAAAAGTGTGAAAGACAACTTGCGTTATTCACTAAACCAGCACGAAAACAATCACTATTATTTTTAGCCCCACGGTGGGCGTCAAACTGTTTACCTTGAAAATGGTAATTACAATTAGATTTGATTTTGTGGTTCTAAAAATACGTGATTTATTTTTATGCTAGTTGTTAGGCAGTAGATGCTAAGTGTGAGACTAGAAAATAAGATAAGAGCTTGAAGATAGCGTGACAAGCAAACCGAGTGGCCGAGAGTCGGGGTCTCGAGCTAGCCTATACAGGGCCTCGAGGTCAAGCTAAAGGGTTGGACTGTGTATAACCGATGAAGGACTAACAGTTCTAAGAGCTTTGATGAGGGCTCTTTATGATCAATGATGAGTAATAAATGAAGAACAATTGATGAAACACAATAAATGTAAACAATGTAATAAATATGAGCAATAAAATCAAGGGAGAATATGTTTAAGTTAGAGAGCAGAGAATGTTCTTTTTCTTGTATTCAATATCATGTGTGCAAAAAATGACAAGGATCCCCTTTATATAGGAGGGAGAATCCCATCACAGTACAGATGTATTTATTACAAAGATATGAGGCCGGTATAGCCATTTATTACAAAGATCAACGGCTGGTACAGCCATTTAATTTCACGGTACGGACTTGTACTATTCTTGTAGACCTGGTCAGCTTTAACCACGTGCCTAGTGGGAATTCCCGCTTGTCCATGATAGCCACATATTTGCACTGCCCCGAGCCCCGGGGTCAAACTTCAAGCTATGCTTCGAGGCTTCCGAAAAGTAGGCTGCGAAATGCCATAACGATTATAAAATCGGACTCTCCGATTTAGCCGTGTACACAGTCGTAGGTGTCGCATTTGCGACCTGGGGTTCACAATTGCGAATCCCGCAAATGCGAAGACCCTTCCATCTCTGCTATCATTGCAATTGCGATGAATAGTTCACAATTGCGAACTTTGGACTTTGGCAATTGCGACAAAATTGATCGTAATTTCAAACTAACCCCATTCCAGCTTTTTTTTGCCAATGCAAACACTGTGTTTTTGGCTCCACTTCGCAATTGCGAACTCAGACCTCGCAATTGCGAGATCTGAGGCCTATGAAGAAACCCGCAATCTTAACATTTTTAACAACACTCCGCTAAGCATCCGAAACTCATCTGAGCCCTCGAGGATTCAAACCAAACATCCACATAAGTCTAAAAACATCATATAAACTCGCTCGCGCGATAATAACACAAAAATAACATCTAAAACTATGAATTGAACTCTAAAACGCATGGATTTCAAAGATATTTTCAAGAACTTCTATAATTTCAACTAAGCGTCCGAATCCTATCAAATTAGCTCCGTACAAAGCCAAATTTTGCAGATAAGTTCTAAATGCCATAATAGACCTATTCCAAGTCCCAAAGTTAAATTCCAAGCTCGATAGCTAAAAGTCAACCTACGGTCAACCTTTTCAACTTAAAATTGCCAAATTTCGGCAAATCGACATAAATCAACCTACGGACTTCCAAAATTAATTCCGGGTATCAAACCCAAGTCCGAAATCACAATATGAAGCTATCAAAACCATAAAAATACAGTTTTGGGTTCATTTTCACAAAAGTCAAAGTTTGGTTTACATTTTCAAATTTAAACTTCTATGTTAGAATTAAGGGTCCAAGTCAATCCGAAATCTTCCCGGAACGAAACTAACCAACCCCGCAATTTATAAAATTATAAACTCACATATGTGAAGCAATAAAAGGGGTAAGGGGCACAATTACACAAAATGACCAATCGGGTCGTTACAATATGCTTATTCCGCTGGGGCCCGCCGAGGTCATTTCTGCTGTTTAATTATTTTCTTAAACTGCAATTTTATACTCAGTCACATTCATCATTGCATATCACATCTTAGTCTCTCTTGACATTTATTGTTACATCATGTAATCATTGTTTGGGCTGATTGGCATGAGATTTTGTGAGCCTGAGAGTCTACAGAGATTGATGACTGAGTTTGGGCCTGAGGGCCGGATTGTGAGTGATATTTATGGGATCAGGATGCATGTCGTATCATGTTTTATTGATTCATGATGGGATCGTACTGCACGCCACAACAGGTTTTATAGATACATGATGGGATTATGCTGCATGCTGCAATAAGTTTTATTAGCGCTTGGGCAGGATCCGCCCCTCTGGAGTCTGACATACCAACAGTGTGTGCATGTACCGTACAATGCTGAGTAATTGAGATTGATGAGTGGGGAGTGTG
This sequence comes from Nicotiana attenuata, assembly GCF_001879085.1. Taxonomy (NCBI): domain Eukaryota; kingdom Viridiplantae; phylum Streptophyta; class Magnoliopsida; order Solanales; family Solanaceae; genus Nicotiana; species Nicotiana attenuata. The sequence continues at coordinate 64,417 of NW_017673176.1, forward strand.
AGACAGTAAGATTGAGTATTCTGAGAGTGTGAGTACATGAGTTTATCTGTGATGTATTATATGTAACATGCATATTTGACATATAGACATAAAGATGTAACATTCCTCATATCCGTTATATTTGGTATATTTTATTAGTGTTGAGCTTAAACTATTAAACTTGAAAGCATCTCAATATTTCTGTACTGTGTACGAATTGATTATGGGATTTCATTGAGTTATTACTATCATTTTCCCTGTTTTATCTATACTGTTATTATCTGGATTTGGATTGTTCCTTTCTGAGCTCGTCACTGCTTTCAGCCCATTTGTCCTGTTACTTATTGAGTATATAGGGTCGGTTGCACTCATACTATACTCTGCACTTTGTGTGCAGATCCAGGTACTTCTGGACCCGGTGGTTGCTAGACTCGGAGCAGTATCTGCTATGAGACATTTGAGGTAGCTGCTTTGATGCCCGCAAATCTCTACTCTCATTCTTTTCAATTTTATTCTATACTGTTCTATCTTTTAGACAGTTTTATTAGAGATTTAGACTGTATTGATACTTAGTAGCTCATGTACTCGGTGACACCCGGATTTTATATTTGAGTTGTAGTTATTCTTATCAGTTATTTATGAGATTTTTTGCTATTAAACTTATTACATCACGATTTCAATTTAAAATGCATAGTTATTTGTGATTGTCGGCTTGCCTAGTATTGTATAGGCTCCATCATGACATGTTGAGATTTGGGTCGTGATATATTTTAATTTGTAAAACTTGAAAATTCAATAAGAAATTATTTTGATCCACGTCTGGAATTGACTCCCACATTTGGAAATGGCTGTTTTTAAAGGTTTATTCATATAATCTTACATACTTACAATATAGATAGATTTCACAAATAAACAGGAAGAAAGATTAAAAAAACCACGATCACCTTCCAAACGTGGGCATCCTAATCTGACTCCATAACTTATCCACTTTCTCCATAACTATAAATAATATTTTATGGGGCTCCTCCTTTTAATTTTTTTTCCATTCCCTTTTTCTTTGGTCAGAATACAGAACTTTGTAATTATGTCTACAAAACTTCATGAGATCAGACATATTTCAAGCAATATGATGCAATGAAATTTGAAAGTTAGAGTAGTTCGAATGCGGAAAATCTCAAATTGCTGCAAGACTGAAATACCATATTCTATAAAGTTGATTTTACAAGATGCAAAGACAACATACTTATAATTGCTTTTATTTGTATTCTTCCTCTTCTATGCTGCTATGGTTCATAAATTTTTCAAAATTTTCAAATAGAAGAAATTTCACGTGAAACGATTTGTGTAGTACCTTTATTTCTCTTTCTGTTTCTCACGTTACTTTTGCAATTGTTTATTAGTTTCCAGCAATCCTCAAATAGATGAAACTATCTACTTGAAGTGATTATGTGTGTAGTCTTATTTCTATTTTTGTTTCTGAACGTCTGATTGACAATTAATTACTACTAATTTCCAGCAAAAGCAAATTATTACCAATATAATACATCCTAATAATCTATCTAAGAACCAAAATATCATGTTCCTCCTGAAACTGTTGCAAATTCTAAAAATATCCATATTCTAGCAAAAAATTTTACAATGTTTGTTGACAATCGTGTACAATCTATCTATAGAGAATATGAGAAGCATATTCATGTTATTGTGAAGAGTGTCAAAAGAGAAATTAAATATATGGCCAATTTTAGGACAAACCTCCAACTAATTTGAAGGTTCAAAAATAATTTAAAATAAAAATTTACAAATATGCTAATGCAGTTTAACATCCGAGTCCCATGTTCTTGTGCGCTTTATTTTTATTTATTAAAAGAAGTTCACAAAGCTTATAACTTGCAGATGTTTGTTGTGCGTTTTGTTTTTGTTTAGAGAAGTTCACAAAGTTTAAAACTTCCAATTCAGTTTACATCTACCTTGAGTCCCACGTTTGTTGGGATATTTCTTTTAATTGTTAAATTTGAAAAGTCAATAAAAAGAATTATTTTTATCCACGTCTGGAATTGACTTCCACATTTGAAATTGGCCATTTTTAGTGTTTTATTCATATAATCTTACATACTTTACTTTATAGATAGATTTCACAAATAAATAGGAAGAAGTTTTTTTAAAACAAAGCCACGATTATCTTCCCAAACGTGGGCATCCTAACCTAACTCCATAACTTATCCACTTTCTCCAAAAGTATATATAATGTTTTATGCGGCTCCTCCTTTTAATTTCTTTTCCATTCCATTTTTTCTTTGGTCAAAATATAGAACTTTGCAAATATGGCTACAAAACTACTTGAGATCAGACAAATTTCTAGAAACTCGATGCAATGGAATTTGAAAGTTAGAGTAGTTCGAATGTGGGATGTCACGACCCTAAACTCAAATTTATCGTGATGGCGCCTATCAATAGTACTAGGCCAGCCGACTCCCACAATACTACCATAATTCATTAAAAGTTATGCCAAAAGACATCATGTTTAGCAGAATTTCATAAAAGAAAACAGGAGTTGAACTCAAAAGAAAGAGAAATACGGAAAATAAAGCCCTAAACATCGGGGTGTCACGGAGTCATGAGCAACTACTACAAAGTATTCTGATAATAACAAGACTAACATAGTCTAAGAAAAATCGAAAATACAACTACGGGGAAGATAGAGAAGAAGAAAGCAGGGCTGCGGTCGCCAGGAAGCTACCTTACTAACTCCAATGATCAGCAATAGAAAATATCAGCAGCCGCTACCGTGCCCAGAGATACCTGGATCTGCACACAAGGTGCAGGGGGTAACGTGAGTACACCAACTCAGTAAGTAACGAGTCCAAACTATGGACTGAATGGTACTGATGAACTTAACCTCCATAAAGTAATAGAAACAACGTACAGAAACGTAGGCATGCTTTCAGTTAAATAGACAACTCAAATTAATAAGGTAAGTACAGTTCTGAACAATTTAAAATATATAACTCAACTGCCTCTACATGCCAATGCACCAACTGTATGAAATGCACAGTGTACTTCCACTCTCAAGTGCTCAACCACCCGGTACTGGATATGGCCATCCGGCCCAGGGAAATCCATCCCGAAATATATACAACACTGACAGCAAGTCACTGAGTACCGAGGAAAAAAGGGAAATCCAACCCTGTGGAGAAATCTATCTCTAGGCATATATAAATACTCAACCACTCGGTACTGTATATGGCCATCTGGCCCAGGGAAATCCATCCCGGAACATACTCATCACTGACTATAAGTCACCCGGTATCGAGGAACAAGGATAATCCAACCATGCGGAGAAATCCATCTCCAGGTATGAATACTTCGGACAAATCCATGCCTAGGGAAATCCATCCCTCAATAACATCATACGCTCCTAATATGGGTGTGCAGACTCCGGAAGGGCTCTTACGGCCCAAGCGATATCATAATCAATATAACTGCTGCGGCGTGCAACTCGACCCCAAAACTGTCACTCATAATCAGGTTCTCAGCCTCACTTAGTCATCACTCTCCAGTCTCACTCACGGGCTCACAATGTCATAGAAACTAGCCCGGAAACAATGATATGCTATGCCAATAATAATTACTGAGACTGAGATATGATATGAAATGCATAAATACGACTGAGTACAAATAACAGTGAAATCAGTTATATGACAGCAAGGATCGACCATTAGGGTCCCAACAGTATCGGTGTGAAGCCCTAACATGATATCTAGCATGATTTATAGCTCAAATAATTTAGCACATAATGGAAATATGGATATCAACAAGAAAGAGTCATTAGACGGTGCCCTGGAATGAACCAGGTCACGATTCTCATAGTGCACGCCCGCACGCCCTTCACTTGGCATGTGCGTCCCCTCAATACCAACCACATAACATGTAGTTCGGGGTTTCGAACCCTCAGAACCAAGTTTGAAAGCGTTACTTACCTCAAACCAAGCCAAAATCCTACTCTGCGGTGCCTTTGCCTCTCAAATTGGCTTCCAAATGTCCCGAATCTAGCCACAAGCAATACAATATGATCGATGTAGGCTAAAGGAATCAATTCCACAAGAAAACATCAAATTCATAACCAAAATCCGAAATCGGCTCAAACCCGGCCCCCAGGCCCAAGTCTCGAAATTTGACAAAAGTAACAAAACCCGAAGGCTCTTTCACTCACGAGTCTAACCATACCAAATTTATCAAAATCCGACCTCATTTGGTCACTCAAATTCTCAAAATCCACTCTCCAATTTTCAAGCCCTAAATTCCCAAGTTTCTAGCATAAATTCCCAATTAGATGATGAACAAAGCCATAGATTCATCAAAATTTATACCACTATAGGTTAGAATCACTTACCCCAACGTTGCTCCTTGAAATCCTTCGAAAAATCGCCTCTCTCCCGAGTTCCTCAAACCCAAAGTAGAAAACGGAGAACAAAACCTCGAGCTGGGGTTTTCTTCCCAGCAAAACCGCACCTGCGATCCTATTTCCGCATCTGCGAAGCGGGCTCCGCTTCTGCGAACATTCATTAACAAGTCAGACTCCGTTTCTGCGATCACCTGACCGCATCTGCGGTCATCGCAAATGCGGGGACCAAGCCATACCTGCGATCCAGTGCGCACCTGCGCATCAAATCTGTTTCTACGAACTTTGCACCTGCGGTTCCCAATCCGTAGGTGTGGAAACACCAACAACAGCAGCTTCAGTTGCATTTGTCCAACTCAAAACTCTCTGATCATTACCCGAAATCACCACGAGGCCCTCAGGACCTCAACCAAATGTAACAACATATCCAACAACATCATACGAACTTTGTCAAACCTTTGAATCACTCAAAACAACATCAAAACACCAAATTACACTTGGATTCAAGCCTAAGAACATCTAAACTTCTGAATTCCACAAACGATGCTGAAACTCGCTAAACCATGTCCGAATGACCTCAAATTTTGTACACAAGTCAAAAATGACGCCACAAACCTATTCCAGCTTCCGGAATTCCGTTCGGACCCCGATATTGAAATTTCCACTGCCGACCAAAATCGCCAAAATTCTAACTTTTGCCAATTTAAGCCTAATTCTACCATGGGCCTCCAGATCACATTTCGGATGCACTCCCAAGTCAAAAATCACCTAACGAAGCTAACGGAACCATCAGAATTCAAATCCGAGATCGTTTATACATAAGTTAACTTTCGGTCAACTTTTTCAACTTAAGCCTTCACAAAAGAGACTAAGTGTCTCAATTTACTCCAAGCCCACTCCGGACCCGAACCAACTGACCCAGTAAGACATAATACAACTGAAGAACACAAATGAAGTAGAAAAATGGGGAAACGGGCTGTAACTCTCGAAAACGACCGACTGGGTCGTTACATGGGAATCCCAGATCGCTTCAAGCCTGAAGTAACATATTCTATAGAGTTGAGTTTACAAGATTCAAAGGTAACATACTTATAATTGCTTTATTTTTATTCTTCCTCTTCTCTGCTACTATGGTTCATAAGTTTTCCAAAATTTTCATGAAACGACCCGAACGGTCGTTTTACTTTCTAGATCCCTGTTCCCCTAATCAAGACTCCCCGTAGATGCTTTTACTATTTTATGACTTTCCGGGGGAGGGGGGGGGGTTAGTTCGGGTTTGGAAGGTTTGGGTTGAAATCGGAGCACTTAGTTCCTTAATATTGGCTTAAAAGGGTTAAGTTTGACTGGATGCAACATTTTGAGTAAACAACCCTGAGCCGGGATTTGACGGTCCCAATAGGTTCATATGATAATTTTGGATTTGGGCGTATGTTCGGCTCAGATTTCGGATAACCCAGGAGCGTTTCGGCACACAAGTTGAAATTTGGCGCATTAAAGGTTTTAGAGTTCTTTAAACTTGGTTTGAAGTAGGTTTTGGTGTTATCGATGTCCATTTGGGATTTCGAGCCTGGGGATAGTTTTTTATGATGATTTGTGACTTGCACGCAAAACTTTATGTCATTCCAAGTAGTCTAAGTATGATTCGGCGTGTTCGGGGAAAGATGGAAAAACTTGAAGTTCATTATCTGATTCAATTTGGTTTTGGGGTGAGATTCTTACTTTCGATGTTTTTTTTACGCGTTTCAGGAGTTTGAGCAGGTCCGTATCATGTTTTTGGACTTGTTGGTGCATTTGGACGGGGTCCCGAGTGGCTCGGGCGTGTTTCAGACCGCCCGGAGTTAAGTTGGAAATACCAGAATTTTTTGTTCTACTTTCCTTCTTTGCGAACATGGAAAAGTAATCGCATTCGCAGTGAAGGATTTGGGGACTTGGAGCTTTTGCTCTTCGCCGTGAATATAGTTCTGCGTTCGTAGAGGCTTGGAACCATTAGCCTTTGTGTTTGCAGTTGAAGGGCCGCGTTCGCGTAGAAGCATTGGCCTGGGCAACCCAGTTGCCTTACGCGTTCGCGAGTTGGGCCACACGTTCGCGTGTGTCCTCCTGCGTTCGCGTATTTGCATTTTCCATGGGTTCTTCAGTTATCCTTCGCGATCGCGTGAGCTTGGCCGCGATTGCGATTAAGGACCACTGGGCAGAAACATTTTTAAAACGGGACTTAGGCCATTTTTCTCTCATTTTTCATTTCCTTGGCCAATTTTGGAGCTCTTTGAAGAGGAGTTTTCACCTAGCTATTGGAGGTAAGTAATTCCTACCCAATGTAAGTTTAATACATAGATTGTGGGTAGATTTTAACATGTAAAATTATGGAAATTATGGGTTCAGTTGAAAAACCTAGGTTTTGACAAAAATGGGATTTAAGCACGAAAATGATTATGGAATTGGATGAAAAATTACATATTTGAGTTCGTGAGGCTATGGGTCATAACTTTCTTCGAAAATTTCTAGAATCCGGACACTTGGGCCGGGGAGGGGGGGTGAATTTTAGGAATCTTCCAAATTAGGTTGGGTAATCACTCTAATAGTTAAATTATGAACTTTTAAACATGTATTGATTAATATATATAACATTTGACTAGTTTTGGATTGTTCGACATCGAGTTGAGGCTTTAGAACGAATTTGTGAGCGGGAAAGTGAGCTTGGAGACGAGGTAAGTCTCTTGTCTAACCTTGTAAGAGGGAATTTACCCCATAGGTGTTTTAAATTACTATTTGCTTCTATTTGTGGGGGCTACATACGTACTAGGTGACGAGAGTCCGTGCATAGCTACTAATCATGCTAAGTCCGGGTAGTTTAGGGCCCAAATGATGAAATACTTGAGTAGTTTGCACTCTACTTGTTAATTTAAGTGCCGAATTCTTTATATTGATAAAGAATTCGTAAAGACCGAACTTCTCTTACTTTTAGTGTTGGCGGATTACTTGTCCGTCAATGAAAATTGTGCTTCCTTGTCTATAAACTTCGTGATACCTTTTAAATTGGATGTTCATAGAATATTCTCTCTTCTTGTGGAGCGGGCCGAACGCCTCAACAGTATAATAGATGCATATATGGTTCGTGCTGCTCAACCCTCGGCAGTGTACACCTTATTCTGGATCGGCCCGTACGATCTCCGCATAAATCGTGCGTGAATGTTTGGAGCCCGAATACCCTTGATATTATATTTATGACTTAAGAGGTTATAATTTATTTAGTGGCCCGAAACTGTTGAATTTAGTATTGTGTCAATGGGAGATCTTAATTGATTATTAGCTAAGGAACCATTTATTTATTGTTAGTTATTGTGTTATTATTATTATTATTATTATTATTATTATTATTATTATTATTATTATTATTATTATTATTATTATTATTATTATTATTGTTGTTGTTGTTGTTGTTGTTGTTGTTGTTGTTATTCATGTACTCCATGCTTATTAAAATTTCTGTATTATATTATTGGCCTGTAGTAAGTGTCGAAGTCGACCTCTCATCACTACTTCTTCGAGGTTAGACTGGATACTTACTTGGTACATGTTGTATATGTACTCACGCTACACTTCTACACTAATCGTGCAGGATCTGAGGCAGGTGCATTGTAACGACCCGACCGGTCGTTTTGAGCTTTTGCACTTCGCTCGCCAGTTCTCGGGCATGGCTAGCCCTGTGTGATGCATTGCGACTTATGTAAATCATCGGTTTTTGTTTTCAAGGTAATCGGAACGAATTTGGAAGAACGGTTCTCAGTTGAAGCTTAAAAATTTGGAAAGTTTTACCAAGTTTTGACTTGTTAGTATATGATCCCGGATCGGGATTTTTATGATTTGGTTAGCTCTGTTAGGTGATTTGGGACTTAGGAGCGTGATCGGAATGTATTTTAGAGGTCGGTGGAAGGTTTAGGCTTGAATTGGCGAAATTGAAATTTTGGCGTTTTTCGGTTGATAGGTGAGATTTTGATATAGGGGTCGGAATGGAATTCCGGTAGTTGCAGTAGGTTCGTTGTGCCAAATGTGACGTGTGTGCAAAATTTCAGGTCATTCAGACGAGGTTTGGTAGACTTTTTGATCAAAAGCGGAATTCGGATGTTTTTGGAACCTTAGGCTTGAATCCGATGTGATTTGGTTGATTCGATGTTGTTTGAGGTGTTTTGAAGATTAGTATAACTGTGGATAGTGGTATATGACTTGTTTGTGCTTTTGGTTGAGGTCCCGGGGGCCTCGGGGTGATTTCAGATGGTTGACAGAAGGTTGTGAGTTGGAATATGCAGCTGAAGTGCTAAGTTCCTGTCATAACCGCACCTACGGCTTGGACACTGCAGGTGCGGGCTCGCAAAAGCGCAATTAGGGTCACATATGCAGAAATGGGCAAGAGGCGCTGGAACTGGAGATGTGGAAGATTTAGCGCACCTGCAATAGCGCAGGTGCGGGAGTTTGATCGCAGGTGCGGTCTGGGCCGCTTAAGTGATTTGCGCAGAAGCGCACCTGGGACCGCAGGTGCGGGTCCGCAGGTGTGAGATTTTATACTGCAGAAGCGATTTTGCTAGGGGCAGATCATATAAATTAAGGCCTTCGCGATTTTGAGCTATTTTTCATCACTTTTCATACGGGATAGAGCTTGGGAGAGCCAATTTGAAGAGGCAATTCAAGAAGGTTTCGTTGAGGTAAGATTTTTGAACATAAAACTTGTTTCTATGGTGTTATTTCATGGACTAGGCTTGTAATTTATGGAAATTTGTGGTTGAAATTGAAGAAAACTAGGGCATGAAATTGGAGACCTAAAATTTGGGATTTGAGGGGTCATTTGTGGTTGGATTTTGGTAAATTTGGTATGTATGAACTCGTTAGAGGATAAGGATTCCATTGATGTTAATTTTGTCGGTCCGAGACGTGGGCCCGGGGGTCAGGTTTGGCTAATTGCGGGATTCTTGATGTAAATTGGTTATTTTCGAGTGGACTTTGTTCCCTTAGAATATTTGGATGGTATGGTACTATTTTTTGCTAGATTTGGAGCATCCAGAGGCCGATTCGAGAGGCAAAGGCATCACGGGCTAGAGTTGGACCGGATTGAGGTAAGTAATGATTGTAAATACTGTCCTGAGGATATGAAACCCCGGATTTCACATCGTTGTGCTACTTTGAGGTGACGCACACGCTAGATGACGAGCGTGTGGTCGTGCACCGTTGGATTGTGACTTGGTCCATCCTGTATGACTATTAAGTCGTGTATTTTACTTGAAAGCTATTTGATATTTTTATATTTTGGAAAGTATTATTGTGTTTGGGGCAGAATGTCGTGTCTGGGCCTTGTGCCGATTGTTTGGACCCTTAGGGGCTTTTACTACTGTTTTTCATCACTGTTTTGGTTTAACGTTTACACTCAGTCATGCTATGTTCTTACTGTTTTCGTAACTCGGTTTTTCTCAGTCCTTTTGATTTCATAAATGATTTTGAGCCGAGTACTTCTTTACTGTCAGCCCGAGGGGCTTGAGTGAGATCTGACTCAGTGAGGCCGAGGGCTTGTGTTATGAGGATATCATGGGATTGGGCTGCGCGCCGCAGCATATGGTACTGATTTGTGATATATGAGAGGCCGAGGGCCTAATTTATTATGCCACGAGGTTGCTTGTGATCGATATGAGGCCGAGAGCCTGTTTGATTATTCCACGAGATGGCTTGTTCTTGCACTTGGGCCGTAAGGGGCCCCTCCCGGAGTCTGTACACCCTCACTGAGCACGGGTACCCAGTGTGAGTGATGTGTTGTAGCCCGAGGGGCTGTTGTTGTTTCATATTGAAGCTCGAGGGGCTGTTCTTGATCTATGTTGCCCGAGGGGCAGTTCTTGATTCATGTTATGCCCGAGGGGCTGATTACGAGTGATTGTGAGGTAGCCCGAGGGGCTGGTTCTGTTGACATTATGCCCGAGGGGCGGTTTATGGTACATGTTTTGCCCGAGGGGCTGTTTACATTTCTATCATTTTTACTTACTGCTTTATCACTTGTTTGAAACTACTGAATGTTGTTTTAAAAGGTTTTACTGAAACTGAGCATGATTTATGAAGCAAACAATTTTTGTACTGTTTTGGAAATGTACTGCATTTGTTGTAGCGTTATGAGGTGGCTTACGTGTTTTCTTACTGCTCAGCTTTTATTTACTTTTATTACTTACTGAGTTGGCGTACTCACATTACTCCTTGCACCTTGTGTGCAGATTTAGGTATTTTTGAACTCGGTAGCGGGTGTTGATTGCTCAGCGGAAGAGTCATTGGAGTTAGCAAGGTAGCTGCCCGACGTTCGCAACACTGCTTTTCTCCCTCTTGTCTTCCTTAGACTGTGTTTAGTACATTTTTAGACTCATAGTTGTATTCAGACCTTAGTAGATGCTCGTGACTTGTGACACCCCAATGTCGGGCATGTGTATTTATTCCGCACTGTTCATTTTGACTTACATTATGAGATATTTTATTGATTAAAGGCTTAAAAATGAATTTTATTGATAAATGGTTAATTCAGGAGTTGTGTCGGCTGGCCTAGTTTCACGATTGGCGCCATCACGATCGGGTCGGTTTTAGGGTCGTGACATGCATCTGGCAGTCATTCCGGCACGCATCCCCGTTACCCTGAGGCTTAGTGGTGAGCTGCTTTCTGAGTCTGTTCTGTAGCACCAAAGTCTCTCTTTTGTATTTACTTTCTGTCTACTCTATGTTAGAAAGTAGCTTAGTGTTTTACATATTCTACTAGTTACCCATACACTTGTGAAACCAGGTCTTGGAAACCTGACACTTTATGCCTTTTGAATATTTATTTTACTGTATTTGCACTTTCATCAGTTTACGCTTAACTTTATTTTTTCTACTTCTTATTTCATAATAAATAAAATTCAACTACTTTGAAATTGTTAAAAAGAACAATCACATGGTTAGTTCACCGTTGGCTTGCCTAGCGGCGACATTGGGCGCCATCACGATCTATCGAAGAAATTGGGTCGTGACATTTCAAATAGATGAAAATTTCCACGTGAAACTATTTGCGTATTATCCTTATTTCTCTTTTGTTTCTAACGTTACTTTCACAATTGTTTATTAGTTTCCAGCGATCCTCAAATAGATGAAACTATCTACTTGAAATGATTATGTGGTGTAGTCTTATTTCTATTTCTGTTCTTGAATGTCGGATTGATAGTTGTTTACTAATTTCCAGCAAAAAAAATTATTACTAATATAATACATCCTAGTAATCTATCTAAGAAATAAAATATCATGTTCCTCCTAAAACTGCTGCAAATTCTAAAGATACGCATAGTCTGCCCAAATAATTTATTATGTTTGTTGACAATTGTTTAGTCTCAATAACTACTGCAACTGAAAATATGCATATTCTGCCCCAAAAATTTACAATGTTTGTTGACAATTATTTACTAATTTCCAGCATTAATAATTTATTACCAATCTAATACATCTTATTAATTAATATGATTTTCTAGGGTGATCATATACATGCCTCAATCGGGAAGTATGTTATTAAGTTCTTTAGGAATAAGATACAGGAACTCGACTTATATCGCATGACCTACTTTATTTTCGGAATAAATAATTTGAAGTTAAATACTACGACACACAAATCGAGGTTGACATTTACGTAGAGGAAAATAGTTGATGAAACTACTGATCCTGCATTTCATGTGGAAATCTTTAACTTACGTCCTTTTGACCAATTAATGAATCAACATGATGTCGATGAGGCAGAATTATTCAATAATTCTTCTTTTCCATTTCATTCTAATACTACGTTTCTTAAAATTGTGCGATTAACTCTTATATTTGTAGATGTCGTTGGTCAAGTTGTGACCTATGAAGTTGTTCGCACCTACAAGGAAGGAGACAACAAAAGTGTCTTTATTAATGTTGAATTAGAAGATGATCAGTAAGCCATTTACAAATAGAAACTATACTTTACAGTAAAACTAACTATTTTTGTCACGACCCAAAATCCACAGGTCGTGATGACACCTAACCCGACCCGTTAGGTCAGCCAATTAACAGTTAACACGATTCTAATAAATTAAATGTGATCAACATTTGATACATCTGGATTCCAAACAATGAACCAAGGACCGATAATACAAGACACGAGCTACTAAGACTAGATTATCGCCAAAACGGATATGAAATAAATTTAACCTCTGTTTGAAATGTACTTAGACAGAATTCAACTCTAAAAATACCCAGGGACAAGTGGTAGCCACATCCAGAAGGCACAAACATCTTCAGAGTCAGCTCCTGACATCACCCGCAGCTCCGCTCCAAAATCTGCACGCAAGGTGCAGAAGTATAGTATGAGTACAACCGACCCCATGTACTCAGTAAGTATCTTGTCTAACCTCGGTGAAGTAGTGATGAGGCTCAGTTAAAAAATACTCACTGATATATAACATGTGCAGAAGACTAGCAATAGAACAATACAAGAACATAACAGAATAGAGTACAAGGAAAGAACTATACGAAGCAGTAATGATTTCTTCCTCAATTTCACGACCAATCCTTTCCTTAGAGCGATGACCAGCAAATCACAGTAACAAATCTATAACTTTTGTAGTGTGAGAACTATACTCAAGACAACAAATCCAATGGCACGAAAACACCCTTCGTGCATTTATCTCATCCTCACCAAATATACGTGTAACAGTACCAACCAGGTGAAAGAAATAACAGTAATGACAAGGTAGGAAACATAGGAATGATGACATCAAATAGGAAAGAAGAATATAATTTCACGTAACTAGCATGGTAGAAGGCATAGATGTAGATATAACAAATAAGGGGGAAAAGCTTGATCTTTATAAGTAATAAGTAGAGGCATGAATGGCTAACATTATAGAAAGCTTACACTAAAGTGCAACAAACTAGATATGACATGGATGAAAATATAACAATAGGAAGTAGGCATTATATTTGCAAGCTAAACAAGAATAAGGCATGGGCAACAAAACAACAATTGAGAAAGAGAAAAAAGACATGACAATAACGAAAAGTCATATAGGAAACATAGGTACGACAATAACAGCTCAACGTAAAGGCATGAATGTATACACAAGGAAAAGATATCACAACATAATGCATGTCCGTCGTCCTCGCCTGCACGGAAACACCCTTCGTGCCATGAACTCGTGATAACATAAAAGCATGATAATATAAATGAAATGGAACGGCATCACCCTTCGTGCTTTACACTTTTATTCATGATAAACTATCTGAAATGGCACGACATCACCCTTCGTGCTTTACACTCTACCTCGCCAAGCATATGAAGATCAATGACAAACAAGGTAGGAAGCATAAACAACATCAAGGAGAGTGGTTAAACAAATATTCCAAATGAACCCTAATCACAACTTTCAAGCCAATAATAGTTCAATAAACCCTCAAGAACCTTATTATTCAAGTGTTTCAACAAATCTCAAGGATGATCTACAACACGAATACAAAATCTAATATCTCAAAAATAACGGTCGTAGTAATGTATTAGTGATTAAGCATAATGATGACCGAATTAGACACATCAATATTTCTCAAAATTTCGTCAAATTTTAATAAAGTTATAATAAACTAAATCTTGGTTTCTAACATTTAATTCCATATTCTTAGTGATCTAGAAGTCAAGTAAGACATAAAGCAAGAAGGTCATGTAATTCTACAAGGCGCAATTTATAGTGTAATTTACCCTCGAGCATGATTAACCATGGCACATGCATATATGCTGGTCACCTCATATATGTATCACCCCCGCATGTAGTAAATAATGTCAATTAGGAGGAAAAATTCCCTAAACAAAGCTAGCAAGACACTTACCTCAAACAAGCCAAATACATATACTAGAAATGCCATCCTGCTCAAATCATCCTACGAACGACTTGAAACTAGCCAAAAGCAATTCAAATAAATAAAATAATGCCATAGGACTCAAACCCAATCGATAAAGGTTGAATCTTTACATATTTACTCAAATTCAACCAAAAAGACAAACCCGGGCCCGCACCTCGGAACCCGACGAAACTTACAAAATCAAATAACCCATTCAATTATGAGTCAAACCATACTAATTTCACTCAAATCCAACTCCGAATCGATGTTCAAAACTCAAAAGTTCACTTTTGAAAAGTTTAGACAAAAACCCCCAATTTCTCTTTTGAAACCCTCGATCAAATGCAAAAAACGAAGATAGATTCATGATATAAAATCAAAAATGAGTAGAGAAAACTTACCCCAATCCACATGATGAAATTTGCTTCACGAATCGCCTCAATCCGAGCTCCATAGCTCCAAATACGCAAAAATGGCCGAAACCCCCGAAATACAGTACTTTATATTCACTGACCAGGAATACCTTATGTGATCGCAGGACATTCTTCGCGATCGTGAAGAACAAACTCAGTAGCCTCACAAAATACCTTACGCAATCATGTAATATCCCTTGCGAACGTGATGATTGCCTTCATCTGAGTTATGCGATCGCAACAAATACAATGCGAACACGAAGAAGAAGCAGCCACTGCCCAGCTTAGTCCAAACCACTCTGCGAACGTGGGAGTACTTACACGAACACGATGCACAAACAACAGCAGCCTACGCGAACGCGTCTGAGGACTCGCGAACGCGAAGAAGAAGAAATAATCTGCTCAAATTTTCTCTTATGCGTTCACACCTCTAAGTTCGCGATCGCGAAGAACCTTTAAGGAACCAGACTTCAGCAGAAACCAGCAATGCGATATGAAGAAGAAATGGTCCGAAATCGATCCGAAGAACGCCAGAGCCCCTCGGGACCACGTCCGAACATTCCAAGAATTCTCGTAACATAACACGGACCTGCTCGAGGACTCAAATCACACATAACAACATCAAAATGACAAATCGCACCTCAAATAAAAAACCAATGAACTTTGAATTTTCAACTTCCAAAACTCACGTCGAAACATATCAAATTAACCCAGAGTGAACTCAAATTTTGCACACAAGTCTCAAATGACATATCAAAGCTATTCCAATCCCCGGAACTACAAGCCGAATCCGATATCCTCACAGTCAACTTCCGGTCAAACTTATGAATTTTCCAAACCTTCAAATTTTCAACTTTCGCCAATTAGTGTCGAGTCCTTCTAGAAATATCCAAACGCAAATCCGGGAATACGCCCGAGTCCAAACCACCATCCGGACCTAAAAACCAACAAAACTCCAATCCGAGGTCAAATACTAAAAAGTCATACTTGGTCAACTCTTCCAACTTAAAGCTTCAATTCATGAAGTGCATTCTTCCAAATCGATCTCGAATAACATGAAAACCAAAACCGACGATTCACACAAGTCATAATACATTATGCAGAGATACTCGTGCCCTCAAACTTCCGAACGAGGTGCCAATGCTCAAAACGACCGATCGGGTCATTCCATTCTCCCCCACTTAAATATTTGTTCGTCCTCGAACGTGCCAAGAGTCATTCCAAGTCCTTCAAATCATGGTGTAACCTTACCATGCACATACCCGGGGGTGATCCCATGTCACCCCGCTCCATATAAGCCAGCCAACACAACATAACTTGAGATCCTTACTTCAACCTTTAGCTCAAGCCTTAGAACCCAAATTTCCAACATCCGAAATTCCTTACAAGGCCCAAATCTCGCATCTATACACTATATAAGTCTGAACAAGATGAATAAGTCATAACCATAACCCAATATGTAATTACATGATATACCCCATCACTCAGATACTCACAGCAGTAAGTGCTGACCACCATGGCTGCCCAAAAACAAATTCGGTATCGGTAGTAAACCTCATATCGATTAGAACCTCGTTCAAACCTTCATACACTGCGAATGATAAAAGAAACAAGCGGAATCTCTTAACCACTCATCTGATCAATAATCCAAGAAGCTCACTCGCCCGACCAGGGCCATTGCCCATATCCTCAGCAGAAATATAGTATCCTTCTTCCAAACATTCCTTATCCCAGTACGATGGTGCAAATCTTAGGTCTAGAAACCTCATCTCAGCCAATACAAGCAGTCCAACCGAAAAGTCTCACCAAAAACCATATGGAGCCCCACACAATGCGATCCTGTACACCAACAAGTAATAATTCAGATATGACAGATAATAGTAAGAAAGTTAAATAAGAAGGCTACTATGCAAGTTAAGCATACAGGGAAATTTTAACATTTTCTTTTGTACTGTTTTCAACAAGGTGAAAGTAAAACAGAAAAAATAAGCATAAGGAGTAACATTCCATCACAGTACCGTTGCGGTGCGATCCATCCATCAATCCACATAGGGTACCCATCGAGCCATAATACTCGAGCTCACTGATCACATGTGCGTCAACATCTAACACGATAAAGTGCACCAATATAACTGTGGGAAGATGATTAGGCACAACAATACTAAGAAAGACAAGCACAACTATGGTGCAATAAGCAAGTCAACATCACGAGGGCCATCTTGCCCATAACTCCATAAGGCCAATACAGAATTACAATATGCGTGTGAAAAATCATGTTACCCTCACAACCCGTCATAACATATGAGAGAAACACATAACATAGACCAAGGCGCGAACAACATCCATTTTGCCCGATGATATACATGTGGTAACAGCTGCACAAGAGCAAGCAAATCCGATCTGATACAGAATACACATTCTCATTAGGCTCACAAATAATCCCCAAACCAAAGTCATGTTATGACCCAAAAGTTCATCACTCGTTTTGGAAGTAAATTTTGTGTTTCGAGGTCTTAAAACCTCCTTTTTGCCTCACCTCGATTTGCGTGGACAGTCCGAATGTGTATCCGAAAAGCTATTATGTGAAAATCTGTGAAAAATAATAAATTTTGCTTTTAAAATGAATTTAAGTTGACTTCGGTCAACATTTTGGGTAAACGGACCCAGACCCATGATTTGACGGTCCCGGAGGGTCCGTAGGAAAATATGCGACTGGGGCGTATGCCTGGAATCAAATTCCGAGGTCTCAAGCCCGAGAAATGAATTTTTAATGAGAATTGTTTTTTGGAATATATATGAGTTTTTGGAAATGAAATGTGTTTGAAATTTGATGGTATCGGGCCCGTATTTTGGTTCCGGAGCTCGGTACCGGTCTTATATGTGATTTAAGTTGAGCCTGTAAAGTTTGGTAAGAAACGGAGGTCATATGACGTGATTCGGAACCTTAGTTATAAAATTTGAAACTTTGAAAGTTCTTGAGATTTTCTTTGATTTTGATGCTAAATTCATAGTTGTTGATGTTATTTTGATGATTTGATTGCACAAGCAAGTCCGTATGATATTTTTAGGTTAGTGTGCATGTTTGGTTTGGAGCCTCGAGGGCTCGGGTGAGTTTTGGATAGGCCACAGAGAGAAATTTTCACTTAGGAATTGCTGGTGTGTTGTAGGTCTGCAGGATTCGCATTTGCGAAACCTGGCTCGCAAATGCGAACATTGTATCGCAAATGCCAACTATGGCCTAGGCTGCCTTGGTCGCAAATGCGATGTATTTATTGCAATTGCGATATCGCAAATGCGACGGCAGCAACGCAAATGCGAAGAGTACAGTGATCCTCAGGGTTCGCAAATGCGAACCCCTGTTCGCAAATGCGATTTTAGCAGGTTCTGAAGGGTTCGCAATTGCGAACCCTAGTCGCAATTGTTACATCTGCGACCTGCAAATTCATGACTTAGCCAAAAATCTTTCATTTTTCAAACTCTTTCAAAGCATAAACTCTCTTGGGCGATTTTCCAAAGAAAAGATCTTCTGCACATCGATTATACAAGCGAATTGGTGGTGGAATCAAGAGGTAAAGCGGTAGTTGAGGCTTGAATTGTGTTCGTAGCATCAAGGTAAGTGTTTGGTCTAACCTTATCTTGAGGGATTAGGAGTCGTGTCCTATTTGCTATGTGTTAATTGTTGAGCACGACGTATAGGCATGGTGATGAGTATCTATATGTTGGTGTCAAGCATGCCCGTGAGTCTTATACTATGATTAATGTGACTCCATTTTGTATTGTTCATGCCTTATGTGATATTACCATTGTTGAACAAGGCATTGTGAAAGTATCGTTGGTAATTGAGCATAGTAGAGCGTTGGCTCAAGTTGTAAATTGAGTTGTGAAGTAAATGTGAAAAGAGAAGAGGATTATGATATTGTCTCCCTTGCCGGGATCTTCATTGTGATTTTATTGTGATTTTATTTATTTCCTTGCCCTTATTGTTTGTGATTGTTGTTTGGGTGAGGAAGAGTGTTAAACCACGAAGGGTGATGTCGTGCATTGTTTTGGTGAGAGAGTGTTAAAGCACGAAGGGTGATGCAGTGTATTATTTTTTGTGAGAGAGTGTTAATTCACGAAGGGTGATGCCGTGCCGCACGATGTACCATTCCGTGCCTTTATATGAGTGATTATGCATGAAGGATCATTCCGTGCCATGATTATGTGAGGTAAAAGCACGAAGGGTGATGTCGTGCCGATTATATTGATATTTGGTGAGGACGAGAGTAAAAGCACGAAGGGTGATGCCGTGCACTTGTTTGATTTCCTGGTTATTGTTGATATTTGAGTTACGGTGTTCTTTACGGTTATTTATTTGTTTCTTGTTATTACTTGATATCCCGCAGCATGTCTCTCTTCCCCCTTCTTACTTTTAAATTGTAAATTTCTGTCTTTATTTTCCGCTGTATACGATTTAACTGCACAGGTCTATTTGGTCGTCTGGTCCTAGTCTCGTCACTATTTCGCCGAGGTTAGGCTAGGCACTTACCAGCACATGGGGTCGGTTGTGCTGATACTACACTCTGCACTCTTTTGTGCAGATCCTGGTGCCATAGCTTTCGTACCGCAGTGAGATTGTTGCTTCTAGTTCATCAGGCGACCCGAGGTAGTCCTGCAGGCGTCCGCAGGCCTTTGCATCTCCTTTTATATTTTATCATGTTTCTTTCATGTACTTCCAGAGACAGTGTTGTATTACTTTTTTTTCAGACCTTTATTTGTAGTACTCCTAGACAGTCTTGGGTAGTTTTGTTACAGATTGGTATTGGTAGCATTATTAAAACATTTCATTTCAGTCTTCCGCTTATTAAATGCTGTTGTTTATTAAATGCTAGTTCATAATTGTTAACGGATTAAAAATGGAAACAAGGTAAATAATTCGATTGGTTGGCTTGCCTAGCTTTCACTAGTAGGCGCCATCACGACTCCCCCCCCCCCCCCCCCCCGAGGGTGGGAAATCCGGGTCGTGACAAGTCCAATCATTCCAAACAGGTAAATAAACTTCCAAAAGTCCATAGCAACCTTTCCATAACACATACCATTAATCACCCGATCCTCAACATTTCTTCACAATTTACAATCAAGGAATAGTCTGCCAACGAGAACATCCAGTCTCTGAATCTCATGTATACCAGAATTTCCATATTTGATCTCAATATCGCCACTCAAATGATAAATATGTCACTCATACTCCATCATCTTACAGAAAAATACCCACAAGTCAAAAGACAATGCACCTGCCAATAGGCGAACTCTCCTCCGGCAAAAACAAATTGTGCCAGTATAATCATAAACACCTGAAATCGTCTGTGTCATCAAGAGATCATATCCTTCTCTCCAAAGCTAAACCGCAACCTTGTACATGCAACTTTTCAATCCCACACGGCGCATCACCTCTAACATGATAACTGATGACACTACAAAAATTCCTTAATCAATTTTGAACCATGAGCAAATTAAACATCTCATCAACCGCGAACCTTTCATTTAACGCAATCCAGGAGCACATCACCATGCACAATATAGCTTCTATACCTATAGCAAACACCAACTCCAGTCGTGGTCATAACCATGATGAATTCTTTGGAACTGACTAACACATAATCGAGTCATCAGAACCGATCGCCTCTAACTCAACCGAGTCACACATGCTGCTAACTCAAAAATAGCCCGATCAGATATGCTCGCTCTGAAGGAACCTTCTACGAATTCGAAGCCGTTTCTTGCATCTCTCCAATATTTCCATGTAGATTCATTCTTGACATAGAACTACAACATATCCAATCACCATTTGCTACCGATCTCAACCCTACCCGTACACAAATTTAGAAGTCCTTAAATGTTACATAAGACTTGGAACTCGTCAGAACCTTCTTGATACCCACTCACCTTACTTTGATCTTCAATACACAGCTAATACACATTGACCAACCCGCGCTTCACCAGCACATGACTATTCGAAGAAACAACATAGCAATCTCTCATCCCGGAAACTGATACAACGCATGATCTAACAATCTAATCGTCATCAGCAGACTCTCCCACTTAGCCCGAAGCTATAGAACACCTCATCGGCAATCCAAAGTACCATATCATCATAGCATGACCCAATCTCACACGGCTATTCAACTAAATACTTCAAAATGCATGTAATACTGGTCATAGAACACCCCGAAAGTGCTTACCCATCCTAGCAATAGTCAAGCAAAATTTCCCCAAATGCTCTTAAACGATAAAATATGCATTCCACCGAATGGAAACCTCATAAAAACACATAATCCAAACTCATCCCGTAGGAGATAACCCACCGGCTGTACTCAAATCAACACCTTACCATGAACCCACCACAATCACAACAACTAGGCCTCGAGGCATGATACGCAGAAGTGCTGGCACCTGAAAAATGCCATCCAGGAACTTATTGACACAAACCGGATTGAAGTCCAAACCCTAGAGGCACCCAATATTAACCAGAACCCATTACCAGCCCATGAGGGAACAAACATGATCGAGATAGTACACAAAGGTGGGGAGCCCAAGAAGCCATCGGAATCTGTTATGATGATTCGATCCAGCGAGGTCCAGCCAGCCAAAGGGAAAATTGTCACAAAAACAATGGTTGAAGGAGCAGTGAATAAGTTGAGCATGAAAAAAGGTGAACCCTCTGTGGTAGTTGAGAAGAGATCCACAAGTAATGCGAAGTCAAACGTGATTGTGCCAGGATTGGCAAACAAGCCTATCTTAATTGTGGAGAGTGCCCGCACGGACCCTGTCATCATCAAGCCTGTAACCCAGTTGCCGATAATCAACATCAAGGCTGTCCCCTAGAGCTATAAACGGGTGACACTGACTTACAAAGGGAAAGAAGTGAAAGAAGAAGTCAATGAGGCCCAAGGGTTAACTCGTTCGGGGAGATGTTTTGCCCCAGAAGAGTTGAGAAAAGCTAAGGCACTCGAGGATAATCTAGTTCTAGTAAAGAGAGCAGTCATTGAGGAAGAAGCGGAGGAGTTCCTGAGGAAAATAAAAGTACAAGATTACTCCATCGTGGAGCAGTTGAGAAAGACTCTCGCTCGGATTTCATTGCTGTCATTGTTGATTCATTCAGATGACCATCGTCGCGCCTTGATGAAAATCTTGAACGAAGCTCATGTCCCTGATAAAATTTCAGTGAATCATCTGGAGAAGATCGCCAACAAAATATTTGAGGTGAACAGGATCGCCTTTTCTGATGATGAGTTGCCCGTAGAAGGAACTGAACACAACAAAGCCCTCTATCTTAGAGGGCATTGGAGCAATCGGTGCCGGAACTATGGCACGAGAACTTTGTTGGGGCATTTCAGCCAATAACCTCGGACAGAACCTCCAGATGTGACCAGTACCTCCACACTCAAAACACCCATCCTACTGTTGTGGTTGTTGAAGCTGAAGCTGACCCGAACGGGCCGGATAACCACGGTGATAACTCTGGATCAGAGAATCACTGATAGGAGCAGATGGTGCACTATAGGCTAGCTGCCCAGAATGAGGTACATAAGGACCATGACTCCCCGAAGCACTGTGAGATGCCTGAAGCGCTGACTGAAATGGCCTGGGAGGATGGCCTCTACCAAAAGTACCCCTGTCTCCAAACGAGGCACCACTAAAACCACCAAAATGACGAGGCCTCTTATTAGACATCGACCCCCTCTCTTGAGTACGATCCATCTTGATTTGTCTAGAAATATCTACGGCCTTCTGGAACGTAATATCATCACCGGTCTCCTTGGCCATCTGTAGTCTGATAATGAAAGTTAGCCCATCAATGAATCTCCTCACTCTCTCCCTCTCAATAGGAAGCAAAATAATGGCATGGCGAGCTAGGTCCACAAATTGAGTCTCGTACTCGGTAACAGTCATACTACCCTACTGAAGACACTTAAACTGCCTGCGGTATCCTCTCTCAGAGTGACAGGGATGAACCTCTAGAAATAGCTGTGAAAACTGATCCCAAGTAAGTGCAGGAAAACCAGCTTGTCTAGTCAACATGAAATCTCTCCACCATCTCTTGGCAGAATCAGTCATCTGAAATACTGCAAAATCGACCTCATTGGTCTGAACTATACCCATGTTGCGCAACATCTCATGGAAACGATCAAGGTAATCTTGGGGGACCTCAGAAGATGCACCACTGAAATGAATAAAGAAGAACTTGGTAAACTTGTCCAACCTCAACAAAGCCTCAGAAGACATGGCGGGCCTATCACCGGCCTGTGCTACAACAACCGGCTGAACCACCCAGATTGGCTAGGCTATTGGAGTTTGATATAAGGGAGCCACCTACTCTGGGATGTGAGTGGGGGGAGTCTGTGCTCCTCCCTCTGCCCGAGAGACGGCTGGTGCTGGGAATGCACCGGTCTGGGCCCCACTCTCCATAAGGCTCACCAAGCGGACTAGAGTATCTTGAAGCAGTGGAGTGGCTATGAACCCCTCCGGGACCTGAGCTGGTCTGATGGGTATAGTCTGAGCTAGAACCGCCTCCACTGCGGGTGCTGCTGCTCGAGCTCTAAGCTGAGCTCTGCCTCTGGCTCGACCTTGGAGTTGGCCTTTGCCCCTGGTGGTAGCAGCCACAGGGGGCTCCGGCTCCTGTCCTGCTGTGGATGTTGTGCGTGTTATCACCATCTGTGAGAGGACAAGAATATAATTGTTCAATCAATAATAGAGTAAAATCGCACGATATAGAAGGAAAGAAGTGAAATTTTTCTAAACTCCATAGCCTCTGTAAGATAAGTACAGACATCTCCGTATCGATCCTCCAGACTCTACTAATCTTGCTCGTGACTCGCGAGACCTAGGTAACATAGTGCTTTTATACCAACTTATCACGACCTAGAATTCCTGTCATGACCCAAACCGATAAGCCGCGACGGGCACCTGGTACCTTACTTAATCTAGTACCAATGTAACATATCTTTCTTATTACATCATCATAAATAGGTGGGCCAGAAGGCGCATCATGATACAACTAGAGTAAACATGAGGGAATACCCGACATAGAACGACCCAACTTGATAAAGAAACTTATACATGTGACATACGGGCCTATAAGGACAACGTGATCCATTATATACTTTAAATATAGGCCGACAAGGCCATACAAATATCTGTACACATGAAATCTGTCTACAAGTCTATAAAAGTACATACTTATCATAAAGGTCGGGACTGACCCCGCCATAGCAACCAATACATGTACTAATCATACTGACCAAATAAGCAACCCCTGAGCAATGGAGTGCATTAACATCTTTCGCTGAGCTGATAGCGTACTTGGAGGACTCTCGACTTGTCTATCAGGACCTCCGGGCATGAAATGCAGCGTCCCAAGGCAAAAGGGACGTCAGTACAAATAATGGACTGAGTATGTAAGGAATGAAAATCAGTAAATAATAGACATGAGAGAAACATGGAGTAAAAGACTCAACATGTAAGTCTGAATAACTCTGTAAATAATGAAATACTCATAATGTCATGCATATGCGTATGTATGTCATGTCTACATGTGTTCATAACATCATCAAGCCTTTGAGGGCATCCCATCATATCATCTTGCCCAGTGTAGGCAAATCATCAACGTATACCAGCTGATCAGGTGGTGGTGCGTATATAACGCCGTAACCTTTTCCCATATCCCATATACATATATACGCGTATATAACACCATCTGGTCATGGGTCAATGTAAATGAATGCAATGCATGAGAAGTACGTCAATAAAATCTTTCGAAACGTCATAAGACTATTATACGTTTGATTAATATCATGAAGTAAACTTTATCAACTTACGTATTTTCTGAGACCCATGAACAGATGATAGAATAACATTACACATGGGGAATCAAGAACATAAGCATCTCTAGTATTTCTATGAATAGAGTCATTTATGGAATTGTGCATTTGCTCGTTTCGTTTGTGTCGTATAGATCATGCCAAAAGGAAAGTAGGGATAGACTTAACATACCTGGACTGATTCTCTTGACAATTCCTCTAACACACGTCTTTTGAGAAGAACACATAACGACGGATCAAAGTAGGGAAAAATCCGTATGATATTCCTGAGAAAGATTGTACCGTGCTCCCTCCGAATTACGTGTCACACTGCTGTAGCGTTATGAAATTTATATGAATTCATTTGTTGAGAATTCCTCCATTAGAGTATCCGACATTGCTGGACTTTGCAAGCAACTTTATCAAGTAAGAAACCATACAATCAAATAAGATTGTATGCGTATTTTTCTCAATCGTTTCTTTTCTAAGCCATTTGTTTAAATTTCTTGGAAAATTTTGCATCCTTACGTGATATTGGATTAAAGTAGCTTTAGCTCCTTATACATGAGTTTGGATAACGTTGCTGGTCTTCTCTAATTCACATTCCCAAATAATGACACCAACCAAGGTAGTTATCCAAAAGACCCTTATGTGGCAACTTAAGCCTTTTGACTCATCATGCATATTGGTGCCAATTTTGGCTTGGCTTAATGTCATGTGGCAGCCCCAAAAATATCCTTATCCACATAATTATGAATTATCTTAAGTTACTTAAAATACTACTCACTTTTAACACACCTTATACATCGTACTATCATGACCATGTGATACCTTGTATGGCACTATTCCATAAATATCGGGTATTTTAGCTCGGGCCATTTTTTATCCCATCATTTTCTTTGATTTCCTTACCTTCTCACCTTCACGAATTTACTCATCATTTGTTCGAAATAGCATAATGCTTATAATCTCAAAATAATCTCATTCCCAAACTTACGTCGATTAGCTTACGATGAAACTTTAACGTACGAAAATGCGGAATGTAACATCTCATTTTCAAGCTTATATCAGTTTAATTATGGCGTACTTCCACGTACTAAAACATGGGGTGTAAAATCATTCCCCCCTTTGAAAAATTCGTCATCGAATGTTGACTGATGCACTTATCATTTTCATGACTTATGTCTTCCGAATACTTTAGTACTCTCCTTGCCATCTAGGCAACTGTTCTGTAAATAATTCCAAAGGCCAGGACATTTCCATCTTTAGGCCTCTTTCTCATACCACAACTTATGGTCGGAATCCTTCCAATATCGTAATTATATTGTTGCTACATTCTATCTAGTAGCATGTACGACTCTGACCTTGTAAGTGCGCCTATGCGACTATTCTCTCCTTTTTTCTCTAGCTTTTAGCCCATCTCTAGGCCTCACTTTGTAAACACATACAGATCTTGACAAGATGTCCCTCAGGGCTTCTATAGGTATGCTGAAGTTCTTCGCTCGGTACTTTGTTGAACTTACGAATATTGGGTACCTTATTTCATAGGTCCGGTTATCTATCTGCATGACTTTACTGCATCTAAGTAGGTCATAATATACCATAACTCTTACCTCGATAAAACATCATACCTTTAATTAACTATTTAATACCTCTACGAAAAATTAATCACATCGGAACGTTTCCAAGACTGAATCTGTCACGACCCAAAATCTAACTAGTCGTGATGGCACCTAACCCGATCCGCTAGGTAAGCCAATTAACAACTATCTAATTCTAATAAAATTAATAAAAAATAAAATAGAAAAGATTATCTGAATCTTATACATTTCCGAAGGACCGATAGTACAAATATGAGCTTCTAAGATTAGAATTTACAAAGCTCGTATGAAATAAATACATAATCTGTTCGAAATGTACATAAACAGAGCTTTATAATCTAATGCTACCATGAACAAGAGGCAGCTACCAGAACGCAGGTACGTCTTCAATTCCAACTCCCGTCGATCCCAGCAACATCAACAGCCAACATCTGCACGCAAGGTGCAGAAGTGTAGTATGAGTACAACTGACCCCATGTACTCAATAAGTAACAAACCTAACCTTAGGTTGAAACTAGTGACGAGCTGGAACAACGGTCGGGTCCAACACCAATAGCCAACAACAGTTCATAACAACGTAAAGCAAGTAATAAAAGAAGTAACTCAGAGATAAAATGCTCAGCTTTTTCATAGTTTCCCGAAAAAATAGTTCCGTTTTTCAAGCATATCAATGAAAACCCAAATCCTTTACCGAAACTGTTGAAAATACGAGTAAGCTTGAAAACTGTAAGAAATTTCAAAAAATCCTTTCAACAATAAATAAGATGTTTCATTTTCTTTCCAGATAGCAAGTGTAAAATACCTCTCTATACCCATATGTCAATATGTGTGAGAAGTCATGCATGACGTGATACCGTATAGCATAAGCTCTATGCATGTATGTCATGTGTGCATGTCAATGCAATGTATCTCAGAGATGAACTCATGTACTCACACCTCTCAGAGTACTCAATCTCACTGTCTCACACTTCCCACCCATCATGCTCAATCACTCAGTACTGTATATGGCCAATCCGGCCCAGGGAAGATCCATCCCGGAATGTATACATCAACTGACCATCAATCACTTAGTACTGAGTAGGGCCAAATCCAGCCCGTGAGGAAGATCCATCCCCAGGTATATAAAATCTTCGAACAAGATCCATGTCCATGGAATATCCACCCCTCAATATAATCAACCGCGCTCACTGAGGGTGTGTGCAGACTCTGGGGGGGCTCCTTCAGCCCAAGCGCTATCATAAATTAGTATAACCGTTGCGGCGTGTAGGCCCATCCCATAATATCACTCTCACTCAGGCCCTCCGCCTCACTCAGTCATCAATCTCTCCAGTCTCTCGGGCTCAAAATGTCATGAAACTAGCCCAAAATGATGATATGAAGTGTCAATAAATGGTAACGAATACTGAGATATGATATACATATGAATGCGTATGATTGAGTATGTAAAGCAATGAAACCAGATAACTCAACAGCAAAAATAACCTCAGTGGGTCCCAACAGGTTAAGCATGTAGCCTAGACATGGCTTCTAACATGAATCACAGCCTAATAGCTCAACTACATAGAAATTTTATGGTTACAGATAAGATAAGGTAGCTACATAGTACCACAGGAATACTGGAGTCACAACTTACACGGTGCACGCCCACATGCCCGCCACCTAGCATGTGCGTCGCCACAACACCAAACACATAGCACGTAATTCAAGGTTTCATACCCTCAGCACCAAGTTTAGAAGTGTTACTTATCTTGAACAGGCCAATTCTAATACCGAGCAAGCCAAGCGATGCTCCAGAAATGCCATCTCGCACGTACCGACCTCCGAACGACTCAAAACTAGCCAAAAGCAACTCTAACACATCAAATAATGCCAAAGGAAACAAACCCATCGATAAATGTTGAATTTTTAATCATAAGCCCAAAATATCAAAAAAGTCCAACCCGGGCCCGCACATCGGAACTCGACAAAACTCACAAAATCCAACAACCATTCAATTACGAGTCCAACCATACTACTTTCACTCAAATCTTACTCCAAATCGATGTTCAAAACTCAAAAATTCACATTATGAAATTTTAGGCTAAAACCCCCAATTTCTCTATAAAATTCATCAACCAATTGCCAAAAATGAAGATAGATTTTGCATATGCGGCTAAAATGTCACATCTGCGGAACAAATTTTGCTTCTGCGAAGAAATCCCTGGATAGCCATCAGCGCTTCTGTGCTCCTTTACCGCTTCTACGACCACGCTCATGCGCTCAGTGATCCGCATCTGCGGTTGCGCAGGTGCGCCCAAGCACCCGCACCTGCGATCCTCACGCCCATCTCCCCTTCATGCTTCTGCGATGACACTGCCGCTTTTGCGGCTCCACACCTGTACCCATAACTCCGCAGGTGCGGTCGCACTAGAACCAGCAACCTCAATAATTCAACATGAAACAAAAATGATTCGAAACTCATCCGAAACTCACCCGAGCCACTCGGAACCCCGTCCAAATATACTGACAAGTCCCATAACATAACACGGACCTACTCGAGGCCTCAACTCACACCAAACAACATTGAAACGACAAATCGCACCTCAATTCGAACTTGATGAACTTTGACCTTTTCAACTTCCATTACTCGTGCCGAAACATAGCAAACCAACCTGGAATGAACCCAAATTTTGTACACAAGTCCCAAATGACATAACAAAGCTCTTCCAATTCCAGGAACCATAATCCGAATCTGATATTAAAAAGTCTACTCCCGGTCAAACTTTCCAAAAATCCAGTTTTTGCCATTTCAAGCCAAACTCAACTACGCACCTCCAAATCACAATCCCGACATGCTCCTAAGTCCAAAATCACCCAACAGAGCTAAAAACCCATCAAAACTCCAATCCGAGGTCAGATACTAAAAACTCAAACTTGGTCAATTCTTCCAATTTAAAGCTTCCTAGTTGAGAATCATCCTTCCAAATCAATTCTGAAAAACCTGAAAACCAAAACCGACGATTCACACAAGTCATAATACATCGTACGGAGCTACTAATGCCCGTAAAATATCGAGCAAAATGCAAATGCTCAAAACAACCGTCCAGGTCGTTACAAAATCCACTTTGAAGTTGATATAAGATGGCTTTTTGCCACTCAGATACGTTCGCCGAAATTATCAAATGCTCAAATTTACATAAATTGAATCAAGTTCTTGTTACATCCCATATTTTCGTACGTGAGAGTGCGTCGTAAGTTAATCGATGTAAGATCAAAAATGAGATCAACTTTAAAAGTACATAAAGTAAGTTAATCATGTTAACTTGGAGGTTACAAATATTTAAGATCATGAACTGCAAGTACCAAGAGGGTTGGAAGGCTTAGAAGCTGAACGAATTGAAGAAAATAGGTTTCGTCGAAAGTCGACAAGTTGGGAATGTTATAACATGTACTTTTGGGGTGAGACTAAGGTTCATAACAAGATGAAGGATGTTATGTTATGTGTTATTTTAGTCGTATGATAGTCGTATGTTATGTTTTGAAGTCAAACGAGTTGTGGAACAAAAGTTTGCCAAGGTCATCACAAGTTACATTCATAAATATGCTGAAATTTAGGTCAAATTTATCTGAGCTTTTCTCCCAATATACTTGGAATTATGGTATGATCCACCTACCAAATTGAACATCTACGAGTGTAGTTTCTAAATCATTAAACCATTTGTCAATAGGATATTGGAGTAAAGATATATTTTCATTTTTGCGAGACTGCGCAGACTGCATACATGACAAGTAGGTGTGTCACCTACTTGCTTAAATGAAAGGACGAAACATGTCCAAAAAAGAGCTAATTTGGGTTGGCCAAAGAGACCTTTTAAGGGCTGATTTACTTCAGATATTGCACTCATAATAGAGCAAAAATACCAGAGGTACACCCCAGCAAAATTCTCCCAAAAATTCATACAAAACCCTAAACGATTTTCTCTTCTTTTCAAGTTCTAATTGGAGAAAAACCTAAGGGTCGAAGAACCAAGATAGGGATGAGATATTCACCAAATAAGGTAAGTATTCTGCCCTCTTCCATCCAATTTTTCTGCTATAAAAGTAGAGAAATTTGTTCAATAATTGTAAGAACTCACAGGACGGTGATCTGAAGCCGCGAGTTCGAGTTGTTAAACTTGTAGTGTACTGTTTTGCGGGCTGTTTCATGTTGCTATTGGTTGTCTCTTTGCTACATTTTTTGTGGAGTTTTGGAGGAGAAATGGTGTGGAGAAACACCACATAATGGCAGGATGGTTGGCTGATTGGTCGTCGTAACATTTTCGGGTTGTTTGACACTACTAGGGTTGTATTTTTGTGTATAAACTAATTGGGGTGTGTGGGCTGTCTTGTGGTATTTTGTGATGGATGTAAGGTTGGGAAATGATATATACATGTTTTTATTGTTGTGTTCTTGTTTTTTTTTTTTTTTGTGTTATGTCGAATTGGGAGGAAGTAAAGATTATAGGGGAGATGTTGCCCGTTTTATTATAAAATAAGATTCTCGTACATTGTGCGATAGTTGTACCTTCCATAACTTGATCATAGTATTGTTATCATTGTTGTAGATTAAGGTGCAACGAGATGAGTTTAACATGGTTAATGGACAGATTTTGATAAGGTATGTTAAGGCTAAATCCTTCCTTCATTTTGGCATGATCCCACAACGACATGTGTTTGATAACGAGACATAAAGAGAAGTTCGTATTTCTGAATTCATTCACATTATCCTAGTCTCATAAGTTACCATATTATCGGTGGGCAGGCCCCTATTGGACAACCTCTGATCAGATTGTAAGTTATATACCGAGCCTATTGTGGCTGAGCGCCTATGAGTGATCCCAAAATGGCCGAGATACAGAGCCTAGTATGGCCGAGCGCCTATGAGCGAGCCTGCTACGGTAGAGTAGTTACACATATCGAGCCTTATAAGGCCGGACAGCTATTTTACATACTATATTCAGAGATTTGAGTCAGTATCAGCAGGTAAGCATATCTTCGGATTACCTTTGACTCCCAGTTACATTCAGTTATTATATTATCAGTTCAGTTTCAGCTTTCAGTCATTCTATTGCCTTACATACTCGGTACATTATTTCGTACTGACGTCCCTTATGCCGGGCATGCTGCATTTCATACCTGCCAGTCCTGATTGATAGTTGGATAGACCCTTCCAGCAAACAGAGTCAAACATCAGCTTGGTTGGTACGCTCCACTTCCTCGGAGTTACTAGGTCTAGACCTTGGAGTCCATTTTATATATACATATTTGATGGGTAGGTCGAGGCCTTGTCCCAACCATGGTACAGTTCAGTTATCTCTAGAGGCTTGTAGATGAGTCCTGTACATTTTGTGTAGTAGTAGATATTCCTGGCGGCTTCGCCGGCCTGCACAATTATATATATCGGCTTTTGGGTAAGTTTACCCCTCAAATGAGAGAGACGTTATTTTAGATGATTCAGAATATAGCCTCATCGGCCTAAGTTGAGGGTTACCCTCCATAGTTCACAGTTACAAAGTGGTACGCTCGGGCCGAGTATGGCACTGGGTGCCGGTCATGCCTCTTCAGGTTTGGGGCGTGACAAACTTGGTATCAGAGCAGTTCTATCCTAGGGAGTATATAACCGTGTCTAGTAGAGCCTTGTTTATAGATGTGTTGTGCACCACATTATATAAACAGGATGCTACAAGGCATTTAGGAGTTTGTTACCCTTCTTTCAAATCCAAATCGTGCTATAGAGCTGAGTTATAAGAGTTTGAGCCACGACTTATATTTGCTAATGATATAGAGATGCTTTCAATTAGAAAAAATTATAGCTGGGCAGAGGGCTAATATAGCAACAAGTAAGGGCACTAATAGTGTCACGACCCAAACCCCGCTCCGGTCGTGATGGAGGGTCTCGTGAAGACAAGGCCAGCCAGACCATTTCAGAACACCTCTTTTAAGCAGTTAGACAGTTCATAAGCAGTTTAAATATGATTTCATGATATTAATTAGCGGAATTACAACCCAACACAGCCCTAATCGGGGTGTCACAAGTCACGAGCATCTATTAGAGTGTAAATCCAACTACAAGGTCTAAAATATACAAAACCGAAATAATGAACAAAAGAGAGAAAAATGATGCTGCAAACGCTGGCAGTCACCTCGCTAACTACTATAACTCTGCCTCTGATCAGCCAAAACCCGCTATCGGGTGGATAAATACCTGCATCTGCATACGAGGTGCAGGGAGTAAAGTGAGTACTCCAACTCAGTGAGTAATAAAGGTAAGTAACAACTGAGTAGTAAGAAATCACGTATAACAAATCATCATGCTGTATAGAGCAGTGCAAAACCCTTTTGAGGAAAACGGTGAGACTGTGAAATCTTTAGAGAAACGTCTTAGCTCAGTTTAAACCTCTTTTGAAAATGACTTTTTCAACGGTCACGCAAATGAATGCAAACAAATAGTGCAGATAAGCACAGAAATCCGCCTCTCGGCACAACACTCAGTTATCAGATAATGCCAGGCAATCAGGTAGATATTGCATGAAGTAGCACAGACAACAGATAATGGCAGGCAAATGAAATAAAGTAAACACATAGAAACAGTTTTAGTACCGCTGCGGCGTGCAGCCCGATCCACATATCGCTGCGGCGTGCAGCCCGATCCGTTTATCGTCGACGGCGCTCACTGGGGGTGTGCAGACTCCGGGAGGGGCCCGTTACGGCCCAAGCGCAATATCAAGCCATCTCGTGGCATCAAGTCTAGGCCATTGGCCTCACATCAGTATCAGTATAGCACTGCTGCGCCGCGCAGCCCGATCCCATAGTATCCTCAGAACTGGCCCTCAGTCATACTCAATCCAGAAATTACATAAGCCCTTCATGCATTTGTAAAACGGTAGTTCTCAGCCCAAAACATCATTTAATATATCATTTTAGTTTTAAAATCGAATAGAAGTGGCTGAGTTGTAAAACAGTGGAAAACGGTACGACTGAGTTCAAGTAGTAAGTCAAAACAGTGAGGAAACAGTGATAAAAATCCCCGGAGGGTTCAAATAGTTGGCACGAAGCCCAAATATGGCAACCAGTCCAAATTATGATGATAACAAATAAGTTTCAATGAAATACGCAATAAAAGCATCAATCGGGACGGATCAAGTCACAATCCCCAATAGCAAACGACCCCACGATCATCATCAAGCGCGTGTCTCACCTCGATGTAGCACTACGATGTGCAATCCAGGGTTTCAAGCCCTCAGGATATCATTTACAATCATTACTCACCTCGAACCGGCGATATCTCTAGCTCACAACGCCTTTGCCCCTCGAATCGGCCTCCACGCGCGTCGAATCTATCCAAAACCAGAACGAATACGTCACAATATGCTAAGGGAACAAAGCCCAAGCGAAAACAATCGAAAAAATATCAAAAATCCCGAAATTAGCAAAACCCGAGCCCCGAGCCCACTTCTCGAAACTCAGAATTTTTCACATCAACGGGTTCCTTATCTCGCCACGAGTCCAACCATACAAAAATTACTAAATTCCGATAACAATTCGGCCTCCAAATCTTCAAATCTTATTTTCAAATCCCTAGGTCCAAATCCTCAATTTACACCTCAAAATCATGTAATCTAGTCGGATTATTCGATGATAATTCAATATTATGGAGTAGAAATGATCACAAGTGACTTACCTCAAGATTTCCCATGATTTCTTGCTCAAAAATCGCCCCAAGCAGTGTTCTTTCACCCAAAAAAAAGGTCAAAATGAGCTAAAAACGCAACAGCTTTAATAAACCTGTTCTGGTCGCTAAAAGACCCATTCCCGTCGCTAAAAGTGACAAATCTGGTCGCTAAAGGTGCGCACCAGATCCTGCGGCACCAGCAATATTTATTTTCATTGAAAAGGCTCTAACTCCACCATACAAACTCGGAATTCGATGATTCTTGTTCCTATGAGTCACAAATAATGATACAAATATAGTCCTTCAATCGAAACTCAATTCGGAGCTCGTTTGCTCAGTGCGATATCCATTTCGCTCGTTAAACAATTAACTCATGATTCGCGTCAAAAACCCAATCGCGACTTGATGAAATTAGACCAAACTTTCCAGATCACTCCTATAATTCATTATCAAAATTCCGGAAGTCTCAAAATCAAATTTCGATCTCTAGAACTAAAAATGGACCTTTGGATTATTACATGCTTATAATCAAAACACCAAAATCTTCCAAAAACACTTCCAAAACATATCCGAGCCTCATAGGACCCCGACCAAACATGTCAACACACCCCATAACATAATTCAAACTTGTTCCAACATTTGGAGCGCTCAAAACAATATCAAAACATCAAATCACCCTCGGATTCAAGCCTAAGAATTTCAAAACTTCCGAAATCCAAATTCGATCAAAAAGTCTATCAAACCTCGTCCGAATGACCTGAAATTTTGCACACACATCCCAAATGACATAAGGAAGCTACAGCAACTCTCGGAATTCCATCTGACCTCCGGATCAAAATCTCACCTATCAACCGAAAAATGCCGAAATCTCAATTTCGCCAATTCAAGCCCAAACATTCCACGGACTTCCAAAATGCATTCTGATCATGCTCTTAAGTCCCAAATCACCTAACGGAGCTAACCAAATCATAACAATTCTGATCTGAGATCATATACAATCAAGTCAAATCTTGGTCAAATCTTGGTCAAATCTTTCAACTGAGACTGTTCTTTCAAATTCATTCTATTTTTTCTGAAAACCAAAACCAACGATCTACATTAGTCATAATGCATTACACGGGGAAAGTCATGCCCGAGAACTGGCGATCAAAGTGCAAAATCTCAAAACGACCGGTCGGGTCGTTACAAATAGAGAGAGAGTTCTTGACGATGTGGCCCTGTTTGAGGCCCTATCAGATCGTGCATACCAGATGTGCAAATTTCCAGCTTAAGACCCTAAGATGGGAATATCAAATACACACCGTGAATAGCAGGCAATGGGAGTATCATAAGGTAAAAGTTTAAGTTTCAACATGTAATTGAAGCAAGGTGAAGGAGGGTACGAGGTACCTAGTTAGTGGAGATTATCAATATTTACAATTCAGGCAGAGAAATACAAGTACTCTGAGTTTACTTTCAACAGTAATAGAGGTATGTATAATTGGCCACACCCATCTCAGTTATGCCCAGTGGAAGCTAACATATATAGTTTAAGAGAATGATGGGATATCAAGATGCAGCTGGGGTTAGAATAACCCAAAATGGTGGATGGATTGTTAGCGTTAGATGACATTTCCGAAGGATATTGTAAACGTGATAATAGTTCTCCTTGTGAGACACCGAGGTGGTGCTCTATGACAGTCAGATATGGATACTAGAATGTTCAGAAATTTTAGAAGATAGGCACCGAAATCCTAGAAGAGAAAAATATTCACCTTAGTATGGCTCTTGTTCCTAGTAAAAAGAGAATATTTGGCAGTGAGATAGAGCTAGGGGAGAAAAAAGTGAAAGAATATTTTGTTGAAATTTTTAAAATAAGGTAATAGACAGAGATATTAGCAGGAGAATAAGAAGAGTGTAAATGAAACATTACGAGTAAGGTATGATAAATGGGTGATAATAATAAATCAGAATATGACAAGATGACAGAGTCTATAGTCAAATGAAGGAAAAGACAAGAGGTGACAGGACTTGAGCCAATAATAGAGTATATGCCATAAAGTCGTATCCTTATTTTACGAATTGAGTTAGTGACTCTAACATGATTACTAGAAGGCTAAGTTAGACCCCATGAGTAATAGAAATTATTATGGGCTAGTAAACAAGATAAAACTGAACATGAGTAAAGGACCGGAGGATTTGGTAATAGTCGACATCGTGTTAATTTCAGAGATTGCGTTCCGTAAATAATATAGTGGACAACAAAAAAATAACCTTTAAAGATAATTCAGGAAGACGCTTCTCTAAAGCGAGCACTGTGAGCAAAGTTAAGCTTAAGGGACCAAGTGTGCCAGTTACACTAGGTGTCACCCTCGTGCGTAAGGAATTCAGTTATCCTTGGTACAGAAGGACTACCACAAGGTGAGTAGGAGTAAATGAAGATGTGAAAAGATTCCAAAGGTGAAGAGGTAACTATGGAATAGTAAAGCAAGAATGTGGTAAAAGGGCGAAAAGGATGAGATTGCATTTATTATATCCTACATATACGTTA
This sequence comes from Nicotiana attenuata, assembly GCF_001879085.1. NCBI lineage: Eukaryota > Viridiplantae > Streptophyta > Magnoliopsida > Solanales > Solanaceae > Nicotiana > Nicotiana attenuata. The sequence goes on from NW_017673176.1 coordinate 100,759, forward strand.
TGACTCCAGAACATTATGCAAGAACGATGGCGGGGAGATGCAGTAAGGGTTCCCTCCTAGGATGTTATTGATAAATAAGTGCGACTGAACACTTGATACTTAATGAGTTAGTGCAAGTGGTAAGTTAAGACAAAGGACATAACTTGAGAGAGAGTATACGGAATATAGATATGAGCATGGACTGGCGAGTAGTTAGTAGTTGATTCAGGAAGATCCTAGTTATGGCTAGATAAGAGGTCTCAGATAAATCAGCAGATCATGCAAGATAAACCTAGTGAACCCCGGCCTTAGGAATTCAGTCTTGCAGATACGACATCGTAATCCTAGCGAAATATTCAGATAGGAGTTGAGGTAGTTATAGTTTCCATAAAAGTGTTATGAAAATAAAAGAGAGCACCATGGGGGAGACCAAAAAAATTGAGTTCAAAAGTAACCCTACGAGAACAATGGCATGGAGGTATGTAACTAAGGATATTTATAGGTGAGCAAGAACATCAAAAGTTCCGTCAGGTATATGATGGGATAAGCTCAGAGCTTTACAAGAGTTAGAGAGTCTTCCCAAAATGCTAAAATGAAAGACTAGCTGAGGAAATAAGGAAGAAAGGTTCAAACTAAGCATAGTGACCTAAATAAATAATGGTCTTGTAACAACGGTCTCACTACAACATTGTATGCACTCCATAAGAAAGTGGTACCTATTGTGACTAAGGAACGTGAAGTAAAATCCAAGGTAATATTTGAGATCATATGAGTTGCACAAAATTCCAATATATGTGGGCACTAAGATAAGCCAAGTATTCATGCAACAAGTGGCAAAATGACCAAGAAAAGTAATTGCTTACTTTTAACGAAAGCTGAGAATGCACGAACGAAATTATTCGATCTATGACCCGGAGTTAGTTACGTTATGAACACACTTAAGATTTCGGAGTGTTATCCATGCAACATCTATGTTGACAATGATACAGCCATATGATACTCCAGTGTAAGTTAAAAGAAAGAATTGAGTCCACGTCACAGACAAAATCTTGAATCGCTAGAAGGTTATATCATGGATGTTCCATAGCGTCCACGAGGGGCTAAAGTAATGACTGATACCCTGATCCGCAGATTAGAAGATAAAGTAAGCCTACTTTAAAGGCTGAGATAGAAGAGGAAATTAAAGAGTTACATCAGCTAAGTAAATCAAGAGTCTGATTATTAGATATAGATAATTATAGAAATCATAATTCAGAATATTGTAGAATCACTCTAAATATTGGAGGTACAAAAGAGATAGTACAACGGCCATATTCTATAATGGCTCTATGATAAATCTCGTTAGAAGAGTACCAGCCTCATAACGAGTAAGTATGAAGCTCCCGCTGGATTGTATATGCACCAAAGGTGCAAGTATTATAGTAGAGCTTCAAGTTTGTGGATGTGAATTCCACCTATGTGGAAGGGTGTTTATGAAAAAGACCGAAAATACGATGCGAAATTTAAAGGTAAGTAAGGTAAAGGTGAAGAAGGTATGAGATACTCAAGTGCAGAAGGTTGTGAATAGTCCAGAATTCAGATAGAGGGCTAGAAGCACTGTGATTCAGTATCCACAAATGATAGTGGTGGCGTCAGTGGCATATCTTCCAGCCTATGGTTTCCAGGTACCGAAAGGTCTAGTTAAGTAAAGAAGAGTTAGAGACGACGTGATGTCTCACATGAGGTTCCATAATAACATAAGGAAATCTTTGGTGCTAGCAAGTTAAAGAAAGGTTGTGAGTAGTATAAATAGATATGTGTAGGTCGTAAGCTAAATTAGGGTAGAGCAACAAGGTTCTAGATAGACATGAGTAAGGATAAGAAAATGTGAGTGAGAAGGTGATGAGAATAGGTAAGGCCTAAGGATTAAGCCCATCAAAACAAGAGAGCTTATGGTTCCCGTAAGTTATAGAAAGCTCTATATAACCTGAATGAACTCGGAGGAGTTTAAGACTAGGAGAATTTAGAAGAGATGGAATGCTACCATGGTAGTAGAATAAGAGTGTAATTGTGACAGATAAGAGGATGACGTTTAGGCCTTTGATTGAGTAATGATTCAAAGAAAAGGGATTTCATGGATTGCACAGGATTAAAATACCTCCATAATGTGAATCACGTTGGGATACTATGAAATACGGTTATTGAAGTATAGTTGTAACGACCTCGGTTCGCCCTCCATGAACCATCGTGACGGCACCTAGTCTCTACGACTAGGTAAGCCTAACAATGCGAAATATAAATAATAATTGCGGAAGAAATAATTAAAAACCGAAATAGTAAAATGACACAGTGTTTAAGGTGCCGCTCGGCACATACAATAACAACTCTCGAAGCTAACAACAATTCCCAAAACCCGGAATCTCATGAATCACAAGCTAAGAGATACATAAGAATGCTAACTCCGGAAATGTCTAAACAAAGGAAAATTTCTGAAGGGCTATACTTACTACACAAAGATAGAAAGGGACTCCTCGGTCTGCGGACGCGGCAGATATACCTCGAAGTCTCTACAGAAGCGACTCGCCTCAAGGATGATAAGACAGAGTGGAAGTACCTGGATCTGCACAACAAAAATATGCAGAAGAGTAGCATGAGCACACCACAGCGGTGCCCAGTAAGTATCAAGACTAACCTCGGTGGGGTAGTGACGAGGAACAGTCAAGACACCTACCGGTCCAATATACTGTACAAATATAGGAACAACGAAACATGATGTATATATATAAAGACTACACGAGATGGTTAACAATACTACAATCACAATAAGGGAAGAAAAACAGCAAGTAACAGCGGAAATACCAAAATAATGACATAGAAGAGCGAATGAAAACACAAACCCGAATCCTAAATTCACAATACAGTAAATGTAAGCAATAACTCAGGTCCTACGACAGTGTTTACATCAGGTCTTATCCAACAATTTCCATGAAGTACCAAATCTCGGACAATTTACAGCTCACGAGCCCCAGTATCTGAAATCTAACACTTGGCATCCTGTGCCCCCATCAACCTCATGGTCATGCTGACAACTCACTTGCTAACTAGGGCCACTCTCACATATATAATAAGTAAACGAGGGTGTACATCTATATTCAGCAAAATCAGGAGGACTTCACATCTAATAAGAGTGTTCAACTACGTGTATGCTTGTGCAAGTGCTTTAACATAGTTCCTACCAGCTAATAAGCGTAAGGAAAAGAACGGACAGCACGTAAGATGTTTCCTCACAATTTCCACGAGATAAAGCTCATACAGGTAAGCGTACCACAACACAATATTAAATAACAAGAATGACCCAGGCCATCACAAATCATCACAATCAATCCCTGACATAGCCCACCTTGTCTCGCCACGTGTGCAAATAATAACATACTAAGTGCTCGCCTTATTTCGCCACACGTGCATCATAATGTTCCCACCTTGTCTCGCCACATGCGCAACCCACATATAAGCATATGTATACCTATCCCGCCTTATCACGCCGCATGTGCAATATATCAATAGTAGCAATAGCACGGCAGAAACCTCGTGCAACCCCATAATAACAGCCGCACCGCAGAAATCTCGTGCATCACAATATCAACAACCGCACGGCAGAAACCTCGTGCACCACCACAACAAGTACAACAACAACAATGACAACATACACAAGAACACGATGAGTAATTCAACTCAAGAACTTTCGATCACAAGGAGACGGTAAAACTAGCTCACAAGGAATAACCACAATAGAGAAATACTAAGCGTGATAAGAACAGCTCAACAAGAGAGAAAATAATATGAAGAAATGATCCCACAATATGTAATTTAACAACATGGAAGCTAACACGAATCAAATAATTCCAAATAAGGAAATGTCAACTAAATATAGATTATCTAAACATCTTTTAAGGTTGGGCAATTTACGAAGATTATACAATGATTTCAATTAAGGATGAGCAGCGGGAAGATAATCATCGCCTCAATCAACACCAAACAATTACAGGGGAGATAATAATGATTTCCAATAAAGACGAGCAGTTATGAAAGATAGCATGACAATAGAAGAGGTAAAAATATTCAGTTAAGCAAAATAAGAGTCAATTAGGCATTAAGAATGAATTATGAGCAAATAAATTCCAATTAGAGCATGTAGAAGTGAAACTAGTAACTGGAAAACTCAAGCATATCAAGGACACATTCATACACAGTGAATATAAGGACCTAAGAACCCTAAAAGGCCAATTTTTCCACAAATAAGTTCGAGCACGCACTCGTCACCTCGCGTACACGAACTACAATCAACATAGCAGACTCAAATCCTAAGGGGAAGTCCCCCACACAAGGTTAGGCAAGATACTTACCTCAAAGACGACAACCCGATACTCTAAGATGCGCTTCTCGGGTGAAAAGACCTCCGGACGGCTCAAATCTAACCAAATTAACTTCAAAGCACAAATAAAACACATAAGAGACTATTCCGGATCATAAAGTCTCAATATTGATCAAATTCTAAAAATCGGCCCAAAAGTCAACCCCCGGGCCCGCACCTCGGAACCCGATAAATTTTACAAAAACTGATTACCCATTCCGATACGAATTCAACAATACAAAATTTATCAAATTCCGATACCATTTGGTCCCTCAAATCACGATTTTTCATTTTAGAATCTTTCTTCAAAACCAACTCCTTCCCCAACCCAAAACACAATTTAAATGATAAAAATAAAGACAAATTCATGGAATATATTTAATTATAGTTGAAGAACACTTACCCAATCAAATTTCGTGAAAAACCCACCAAAAATCGCCAAGAACCGAGCTTTAGAAGTCAAAATGTGATGAAAATGGTGAAACCCTCGATTTTGGAATATATTCTGTCTGCCCAGGTTTTTGTGCATAGCGAACGCGAAGAGAGGACCGCGTTCGCGAAGAAGAAAAATTAAGGCTGCCCAGGTTTGCCCATCGCGAACGCGATGATGAGCTCGCGAACGCGGAGAAGAAAGGCAGGAACCTACGCGAACGCGTAGGGAGGGACGCGAACGCGAAGAAGGAAAATGCAGGGCTTCGCGAACGCGAGGCGTGGGACGCGAACGCGAACGCGAAGAAGGATTTTGAGGTGGTCAGCAACAAGGCATCGCGAATGCGAGAGGCTGTTCGCGATCGCGAAGGAGGATACCAGAAGCAGCAAAACAACAGCTCCAAAAATGGGGAAAATGACCCGTAGCCCACCCGGAACACACCCGAGGCCCCCGGAACCCCGTCTAAACACATACAAAAGTCACATAACCTAACACAGACTCGCTCGAGGTCTCAAATCACATCAAACAACGCCGAAACAACGAATCACACCATGAATCAAACTATGAACTTCCAAATCTTCCAAATTCGAAAACCTGTGCCGAAACCGATCAAATCAACCCGGAAAGACGCCAAATTTTGCAGACAAGTCCAAAATGACATAACGGAGCTGCTCCAACTCTCAGAATCGCATTCCGACCCCGACATCAAAATTTCACTATTGATCCGGAAACTTCAAAAATTCAACCTTCAGCATTTCAAGCCTAAATGAGCTACGGACCTCCAAAATACAATTCGAACACACGCTTACGTCCAAAATCACCATACGAAGCTGTTGAGATCACCCAAAACCCATTCCGGGGCTGTTCAAAAGTCCAATTCCGGTCAAATTCTCACCGTTCAAAACTTCCAAAATTAGATTCCTTCTTCCAATTTTACTCTGAATCCTCCATTAACTGAATCCAACCATGCACGCAAGTCGATACTCATATTATAAAGCTATTCGAGACCGTATGCCACCGAACGGAGCTTAGATTCTCAAAAGACCGGCCGGGTCGTTACAATAGTATTATCCCGAAGTGGATCAGGCAAATAACTCCTGATGTTCCCTGATGAGACGTGAGCCCTAGCGACAATATATTATATAAGAGGTTTCAAGTTATCAGTGGTAGATTATAGTTCAACATTAAGGTGAATCAACTATAGATGGATAAAAGTTCCAAAGTATAAGATGAGATTAGGTCGTCATTCTTAAGATGAACAGTAGTAATAAGGAAGTATTAAAGGACTTAGATTTATATATATATAGGAAAAGCAGCGAGAGAGTAACCTAGAGTTGGATAGCAAACATCGATAATAACAAAACTGAAGTAAGTGTTATGGTATAGTATAACCCACTTAGATGTAGTAAAACCAAAAGGGTAGATAATCGAGGTTGTGAAACAAGATGTAGCGATAGTCGTAAATTCAACAAAGTACCAACCAGAGGAACCGATTGTAATAGTTCTATGTAAGTTAACAAAATGAGGCCTAGAGATTAGCTAAAATATGGAGGAAAAAGGAGAGAAGAGTCACATAGGAGCACATACATAGATAGAGTCGTACAGGCTGCACGACAGAAAGTAGCAACAGTAACGAGATTGGAAGAATTCCGACCACAGGTCGTGGTGCGAGAAAGAGGCCTAAAGGGGGGAATCCCCTCGGCTTTGGATTTATTCACAGAATAGTTGCCTAGATGTCAAGGACAAGAATTCGCAAGAGCTATAGGTTATGAGACTGATAAGCACATCTGTCAACATTCGAGGACGAATGTTCCAAAGGGGGAATAATGTTACACCCCATATTTTCGTACGTGAGAGTACGTCGTAAGTTAATTGATGTAAGCTCAGAAATGAGATCATCTTTGAAAGTAACATAAAGTAAGTTAATCATGTTAACTTGGAGGTTACAAATATTTAAAATCATGAACTGCAAGTACCAAGAGGGTTGGAAGGCTTAGTTACTGAACGAATTGAAGAAAATAGGTTTCGTCGAAAGTCGACAAGTTGGGAATGTTATAACATGTACTTCTGGGGTGAGACTAAGTTTCATAACAAGATGAAGGAGGTTATGTTATGTGTTATTTTAGTCGTTTGATAGTCGTATGTTATGTTTTGAAGTCAAGCGAGTTGTGGAACAAAAGTTTGCAAAGGTCATCACAAGTTACATTCATAAATGTGCTGAAATTTAGGTCAAATTTATCTGAGCTTTTCTCCCAATAATGTTGGAATTACGGGATGATCCACCTACCAAATTGAATATCTACAAGTCATTTTCTAACACATTAAACCTTTTGTCAATACGATATTGGAGTAAAGAGATATTTGCGTTTTTGCGAGACTGCGCAGACTGCATACGTGACAAGTAGGTGTGTCACCTACTTGCTTAAATGAAAGGACGAAACATGTCCAAAAAGGAGCTAGTTTGGGTCGGCTAAAGAGACCTATTAAGGGCTGTTCCTTCAGATATTACACTCATAATAGAGCAAAACTATCAGAGGTACACCCCAGAAAAATTCTCCCAAAATTCAATATAAAACCCTAAATGATTTTCTCTTCTTTTCAAGTTCTAGTTGGGGAAAAACCTAACGGTTGAAGAACCAAGATAGGGATGATATATTCACCAAATAAGGTAAGTATATTGCCCTCTTTCATCCAATTTTTTTGCTGTAAAAGTAGAGAGATTCGTTCAATAATTGTAAGAACTCACAGGACGGTGATCTCAAGCCGTGAGTTCGAGTTGTTAAACTTGTAATAGACTGTTTTGTGGGTTGTTTCATGTTGCTATTGGGTTGTCTCTTTTGCTACTATTTTTGTGGAGTTTTGGAGGAGAAAGGGTGTGGAGAAACACCACATAATGGCAGGATGGTTGTCTGATTGTTCGTCGTAATATTTTCGGGTTGTTTGACACTATTAGAGTTGTCGTTTTGTGTATGAATTAATTGGGTTGTGTGAGCTATTTTGTGATGGATATAATTCTGGGAAATGATATATACATGTTGTTATTATTGTGTTCTTGTTGTTGTTGGTGTTATGTCGAATTGGGAGGAAGTAAAGATTATAGGGGAGATGCTGCCCATTTTATTATAAAATAAGCTTGTTGTACGTTGTGCGATAGTTTTACCTTCCATAACTTGATCATAGTATTGTTATCATTGTTGTAGATTAAGGTGCAACGAGACGAGTTTAACGAGGTTATTGGACAGATTTTAATAAGGTATGTTAAGGCTAAACCCTTCCTTCATTTTGGCATGATCCCACAACGACATGTGTTTGATAACGAGACATAAAGAGAAGTTCGTATTTCTGAATTCATTCACATTATCCTAGTCTCATAAGTTATAGTATTCTCCCTTATTGGGACTTTCCGTTCAGTTAAGTATTATCTTCTTTCACTCAACAGATATATACACAGTATTATAGTATTTTTCACCACCATCGAGCTATAATCGGTAGGCAGGCCCCTATTGAGCAACCTCTGATCAGATGGTAAGTTATATACCGAGCCTACTGTGGCCGAGCGCCTATGAGTGAGCTACTACGGCAGAGCAGTTACACATATCGAGCCTTATAAGGCCGGACAACTATTTTACTTACGATATTAAGAGATTTGAGTCAGTATCAACAGGTAAGCATATCTTCAGATTATCTTTGACTCCTAGTTACTTTCATTTATTATATTATCAGTTCAGTTTCAGCTTTCAGTTATTCTATTGCCTTACATACTCGGTACATTATTTCGTACTGACGTCCCTTTTGGCGGGGACGCTGCATTTCATGCCTGCAGGTCCTGATTGACAGCTGGATAGACCCTCCCAGCAAACAGATTCAAACACCAGCTTGGTTGGTAAGCTCCACTTCCTCGGAGTTACCAGGTCTAGACCTTGGAGTCCATTTTATATATACAGCTTTAATGGATAGGTCGAGGCCCTGTCCCGACCATGGTACAGTTCATTTATCTCTAGAGGCTTGTAGATGAGTTATGTATATTTTGTATAGCAGTACATGTTCGTGGCAGCTTCGTCGGTCTGCACAATTATATATATATCGGCTTTTGGGTATATTTACCCCTCAGATGAGAGAGACGTTACTTTCAGATGATTCGGAATATCGCCTCATCGGCCTAAGTTGAGGGTTACCCCTCCAAAGTTCACAGTAATAGAGTGATACGCTCGGGCCTAGTATGGCACCGGATACCAGGCATGCCTCTTCAGCTTTGGGGCGTGACAGTTCTCTTTAGACTTCACTACTCAACCAGAAAAGCACTCATGTATAATGTTACATGGTAAATGTAAGCTAAAGCCCAAATATCCTATGTGATTCCTTTTTCCCTTTTTGCTCTTTTAGACAATTAATTGTGGCATTTGAATCTCCAAAACTTTAGACCAAGTCTTTGCTTCTAAGTCCAATAAATGGTAAAGGAGAAAGCAAGAGAGGGGGATGAAAAAAGCAGGACAGAGAGCCTACTTTGTCTTTCTCTTTGAACTTTGAAGGGAGTACCATCCTGATTTTCAGTTGCCTTTAATTTCTTTTTTTTTTTTTTAATAATAATTTTCTCCTTCTCTTTTTCTTTAAAATTTTGATTGCCATGCTTGAGAATCAGGGAATCTCTCCACTTAGTTTTACAACAAGTTTGAACGGACCAAAGACCAAAACAGTTCTCACACCAAAGAATCTAATGAAAAGGACTAACACAAGGAGGCAATCCTACCTTTTTCCCTTTTCCTTTTTTAACCCTGCCAAGACACTTTTAAATGGTGGAGTTGCTTTAGTTAGTGTGGTGGAATAAATGGGATCATTTCATCATTAATTAGAGGTGTTTACTTCGAACGGGAATAGAGAAATTCCTAATAAGGAACACTTTCTTCTTTAATAAACACTACACTGTGCAAATCAGAGTTAATTATTAGTCGAATCAGTGGACTAAATACCATATGATTATACCCAAAAAAAGAAGAAGTAAAGCTACTTTTTTTGTCACAAGCCAAAACAACGTAATTGACAGGATTCGTGACAGAGATGCATAAACAATAAAGCTAGCTATAACCATCAACAATATCGTGATATAAATGAGATTCTTTTATTCTTAACTAGAAATAACGGGTTTGACCCATGAATAGAGATCAATCCCGGTAGCAGTGGCGGAGGCAGGATTTCCTCTAAGGGGATTCAAAAAAAAAGTTAAAAAATTAAAAGAAATTGTGGCCAATGGGAATTGAACCAATATACTTCACAAAGGTTTTGAACCCCCTTGACTATTAAGTTATGCTTTTGCGTTACGTTAAGGGGATTCAATACATAATATATAGAGAAAAAACAAAATTTTGCTTTATATATACCGTATAATTTTTCGGGAAAGTAGGTTGGGATGAACTCTCCTTCCGCCCCCTAAATCTGCACCTGCCTGGTAAGGAACGTTTTCCGCCCTTAATTACTCCTATTCCGATACGAATTTGAATTTGTCATACTAGTGAATTTCAGATGATCAATAAAAAAAGATTAAAGCTAATTTTTTTGTCACAAAGACAAAGCTGCTAGTAATTGACAAGACTGTTGACAGAGATTCGAACAATATATATTATACAAATGCATGGCTGCTGAGATATGCATTAATTCCCGTTACACACTCTCCATTAACTTTATTCTTTGTTCTTCTTTCTTCCTCCACACCATGCAAAACTTTATCTCTCTATCTTTCCCACCAAACTAATAGATACAAACACTCTAATTAATATTCTCAACCCTTGGGTGTTGGATGTAAATATGGGATTCTCTGCCCAATATAATGACCAATCATCTTTTGTTTCTTGTGTAAGACAAAATTAACTATCCTTTTCATTCCATCTCCAAAGATTCTAAAGAATTTTTTCAGCATTTAAACAAAATAATCTAACAAATTAAAGTGGGGTTTCTGAAATTTCATCAATATTTCACAGTATTTATAGACTTCCCATTTTAAATAACTACATACAAGAAAGGAAACTTTCCACATTCCTGGCTAGAGGTCCTTCTGTTCATGGCTTGCCAAGTTCTTCCTTTGAAACTTGACCGTGTGGCTGACGAGAATTTCCCGCTCTTCTGTTATAGAGACAAACATAAATAATTTTTAGGCTAGTGTATTTTGTTCTAATTATATTAAGAAAAAAAAATATACAACATCCATTAAATTTTAATTTCATAAAGTTATAGGATATATTATGGTTCTTATCTATACACAAATGATGTGCTGAAGATACAATTAAGTAAATAAAAATATGCCTTCCTAATAATTTAAGATTTCAGATGAGATGACGAATAATTCAATATGGTGGTATTGAAACGGAGAATAGAAGTTTCTGGGTATAATCTCCGCCTGCCGTCCATTGTTTTTTTTTTTTTTAAACAAAAGTAATTTTCAAAGACATCTAAAAATATAATTAAGTACATAAAAATATATCATTTATAATATCTTAAGCTTTTAAATGAAATGAACACGCAATAAAGCACGATGGACATAGAAATTAAACTCTTTGATTAAAGAAAAGGGTTGTGGTAGAGGTCTTTGCATATAAAATACCATTTATGGATAATGTTTTATGATGATATAATTGGATGAAAGTAATGATAAAGAAGAAAAAGAAACAAAATGAGAAAAGAAAGATGGCATTAAAAGGTAAAAGGCCTTGTAAATGCAGAGAACAAAATGAAAGGTTAATTAGCAGCTTTAATAAGCTTTTTTTAGAAGAGAATAAAGACGACAGACACAAATGCTTTAATTTTCTGTGTCTAATTTTATACATTAACTTAAAACTTAGAAGTTACACTGCTACGTACAGAAAACTAAAGATTTGATATATAACAGAATCTGAAAACGGTTTGTTTTTTTTCTTTTTCGGTAAAAAGCATGCAAGCACCTACAAACTTTAGTTGAACTTTTTCTTTTCGTTAACATTTAGATTTAATATCAAAAATTAAATTTAAAGAAGACATAAAAGAGGAGAAGAAAAAAAGAAAGAAAGAAAGAATAGATATCCAAAAATATTTAGGTACCTTGAAGTTCAAAATTTAGAATTAATAACCAAAAAGGCAAAAATGTTTAAATTGGTCACGTATCCATAAACTGAAATTTATACTGATACTTGTTATGGATTAGAAAGGAACTGGACAGACACAATTCATTTACAAAAATTCTATCAGGTTGCAGTAGTTGGACTACCAAAAAAATAAAATAAAGAAGAAGAAGAATCAAAGATATATAGGATGTAAGGAAGGTAAGAGAAAGAGAGATTTTGAAGTAGTTCAAAATTTGAAGTTAAGATAATCATAAGTAAATCTCTATTAATTGAGATAAGTAGTAATAATTGAGAAATAGTAAAACTATATAATTCTCATGTTTTTTTAGTTTAGTTTTCTCATTTTATCCTTAATGGCGTAGACCAGGGCTAGTCAACGCCCCAAAGTACACAAAATACCGCCGGTACAGAGCAGGTCAGAAAGCTTGACATGACATAAGTTCGACATAGAATGTCATGGCATGCCTAAAACTACAAGTTTTAGAAGTTTTTTCATTTTTTCTTAAATTTTATGCCCAATTAAATATCACCAGATAAAATAAAACGGGAAAATAATGTAATTAACACGCTATAAGATGTTAAAATACAATAATATTGTCTGTAATATATATATAT
>NW_017673176.1:113280-147633 GCF_001879085.1 Nicotiana attenuata
ATATGGGAGGAAGAAATTAAAAGATGCAATACCTGTTATGGATAGGGTCAGGACCATTAGGAACTCTTCTTTTAATACTCTTGAAGTTGAGATCCATATGAGAATGAACCTTATTTTGCATCACTTTGTTGTTCTTCATATTTGTTCTTCCACTTTCTACGACTCCAGCTAACATTAACCAAATAACAGCTACCACTACAAGTGAACCCCAGAAGCCCTTATACAACTTAATTCTACTTCTACTTTCCATATATATAATCTCTTTTTCTCCCTTTAATTAATTATCTCTCACTATTTTCTGTTGTTCATGTAAGAAGAAAAACAAGCAGAACTTGTGTTTTACGATGGAGTTTTTACCTCACAAGAGAAGACATGAAAGTGAAAAATTTTAGGCATGGGTACTTACGCAAAGAGAAAGCTCAAGTATTTGAGTTGTTGTTTCGCTTTGGTTGTTTTACCACATGAGCCAAGGGTGCTTGGTTTTTTCTTTATAGGTTGGAGTGATTCTGCTACTTTAATTTCTCGAAGCTTTTTATATGCTTGTATGTACACAAAGTGTAATCTTTCTTTCTTTCTTTCTTTTCTCTGCTTTGCTTTGCTTTGTGTATTTTCATGCACTATATGACAATGACTAGCGGCAGCATGCCTTACTACAACTCTTTACGTACGTTAAATGATAATTACTGGATTGTGCCGCAAACTATTACGGACATCAATGTTTTTATAAGGTTCGAGTCAGCTTGGATGTACTTCGGCTAAATTTAAGGAGTACCTGTAAAGTTGCAACCTTCTATCAAAATAGATATCGGGTAACTCTGTTCATTAAAGCTTGGACAAATAAAAAGAAATTACCTAGTATTTTTGTCTCCAAAAAAATTTGAACTTGAAACCTCATGATTCTCAATCTAGTACCAAAATTTCTTGTATACTCCATTCACTCCATTTCATGTGGTAGTGGTACATGTTAAAAAAGAATGACACATTTACTCATTTAATTTTAAATTTCTAATTTGTATCCTTAATGATAATATCTTTTATAGCCACATAAATCTCATAATATATAAGATATATTACAAAAATAAAAAATTTACTTTTTAACTTTTAAATCCAATCAGACTTCACACATAATTTAAAACGGAGAGAGTATGACCTTCTTTTCTCACAGGAGGGAAAGTGGGATTTAATGAATTAGGTTTTTTTTGGGGGGGGGGAGGGGAGGGGAAGTAGAGTTCCGTTTATAAGTTGGAGTATCTGAAAAGTAGAAAAGGGAAAGTATGTTGGAATACAAGAACAATCTTTGTTTGACAGGCGCTCCTTGTGCACCTCATGATGAGTTCATAAGTGCAATGCAACTTCCCCTATCACCAGTCAATTACAAAGAATCTTACTCCTCCAGTAGATAATGTCAAATTCGTTTTTTGTTGTTTTTTCTCCTTTCTTAGAATTGATGCCATCGAGTGTCCTAGAGTTAAAATTCTCAAAATAAGTTAACTTACAATAGCATATAATTCTTTATATCAAGCTTGATATTATAATTTGAATAGAGTAATAGTCTACTATAATCTACAGGCGGAAAGTTTGAAGATACCAGCTTTGCGAGACCGCAATCCAACTCAAATACTTGTCCAATTGGATTGAGCTGAAATACAATAAATGGGACGGATCACCATGATAGTTTCAGAGCATGGATACATGGAACACTGGGTGAACTGCTGATAAGCTAGGTGGCAAAGCAAGCTTGTAGGCCACCTCACCAACTCTCTCAAGAATCTGAAAGGTTCTGATATACCTAGGGCTCAACTTACCCTTCTTTCCAAACCTCATCACACCATTAATGGGTGAGACCCAGCGCAAAACCCTCTCTGCAACCATGAATCAACATCACGAACTCGACAATCCTTAAGAATCAACTCATGAAGCCCATCCACATTGGGTATACAAATCCGACCCTGCATCCGCAACACCCCATCATCTCCAATAGTAACCTTCTTGGCACTATCGTGTCGTACCGGGTCCTTGAGGACAAGCAAGTGGGGGTCGTCATACTGACGTTCTCTGATGCAGTCATACATAGAAGACCGAGAGACCATGCTAGCTAGAACCCGACTAGGCTCCGAAACATCTAACCTCATGAATTGATTGGCCAAAGTCTAAACATCTGATGCTAGCGGTCTCTCACCAACTGGAATATATGCAAGGCTACCGATACTCACAGCCTTTCTACTCAAGGCATCATCCACCACACTGGCCTTCCCAAGATGATTCAAAATGCTGATATCATAGTCTTTCAATAGCTCCAACCACCTCCGCTGCATCAAATTGAGATCTTTTTCTTGAACAAATACTATAGACTTCGATGATCTGTGAATACCTCACACGACACATCGTAAAGGAAATGCATCCAAACTTCAGTGCAAGAACAATGGCTGCCAACTCTAAGTCAGGAACAGGGTAATTCTTCTCATAAACCTTCAACTGACGCGACACATATGCAATCACCCTGCCATCCTGTATTAATACTAAACCGAACCCAATACGCGATGCATCACAATACACCGTGTAAGATCTTGAACCTGTAGGCAACACCAACACTGCGTTGTAGTCAAAGCAGTCTTGAGCTTTTGAAAGCTCAACTCATACTCATCGTAACACCTGAATGGGGCACCCTTCTGGGTCAATCTAGTCAATGGGGCTAATATGGATGAATATCCCTCCACGAACCAGCGATAATAACCCGCCAAATTTAGGAAACTCTGAATCTCTGTAGCTGAAGTAGCTATAGGCCAGTTCTGAACCGCTTCAATCTTCTTAAGATCCACTTTACTACCCTCGGCCGATACAACATGCCCCAAAAAGGAAACTGAGTCCAACCAAGACTCAAGCTTTGAAAACTTGGCATATAATTAACTATCTCTCTGAGTCTGAAGTACAACTCAAAGATGCTGCTCATGCTCCTCTCGACTGCGAGAGTAGATCAAGATATCATCAATGAATACGATCACAAAAGAATCCAAATAGGGCTTAAATACCCAGTGCATCAAATCTATAAATGCTTCTGGGGAATTTTTCAACCCAAATGACATCACTAGGAACTCATAATACCCATACCGAGTCCGAAAAGCTGTCTTAGGGACATCCGATGCCCTAATCTTCAATTGATGGTAGCCAAATCTCAAATCAATCTTCGAAAACACGTTGGCAACTGATCAAATAAGTCATCAATCCTCGGCAACGGATACTTGTTCTTGATAGTGACTTTGTTCAACTGCTGATAGTCTATACACATCCTTATCGAACCATCCTTCTTCTTCACGAACAACACAGGCGCACCCCAAGGCGAGACATTAGGTCTAATGAATTCCTTATCAAGCAAATCTTGCAACTACTCCTTCAGTTCCTTTCAACTCAGGTAGGGCCATACAGTATGGTGGAATAGAAATGGGCTGAGTGCCCGGAGTCAAGTCAATATAGAACTTAATATCTATGTCGGGAGGCATCTTCGGGAGATCTGCAGGAAACACCTCTGAAAACTTGCGCACAACTGGTACCGAATCCATGGAAGGAACCTCCACACTAGAATCGCGAATATAAGCCAAATAAGCTAGACACCCCTTCTCGACCATACGTCGAGCCTTCACATAAGAAATAACCCTACAGGTAGAAAGGCCGGGAGTCCCTCTCAACTCTAATCGAGGCAACCCAGGCATGGCTAAATTCACCATCTTGGCATGACGGTCCAATACAGCATGATTCGATGACAGGAAATCCATGCCCAAATAATATCAAAGTCTACCATATCAAGAAGTATCTACACTAGTCTCAGGACTCCCAATAATAATCACATACAAGCGATAAACACGATCTACAATAATAGAATCTCCCACAGGCATGGACACATATACAGGAGCACTCAAAGAATCACGAGGCACAACCAGATATGAAGCAAAATAAGAAGACACGTAGGAATAAGTAGAGCCCAAATCAAATAGAACTAAAGCATCATATGACAAACTAGAATAATACTTGTGATAACGGCGTCAGATTACTCGATCTCAGGTCTAGCTGGGAATGCATAAAAATGGGGCTAGGCCCCACCACTCTGACCTCTGCTTCTCGAACGGCCTCTAGCTCGCTGGCCTCCACCTCTAACGGTCTGACCCCACCACTAATGGATTGACCTCTACCTATGGCAGCCTAACCTTCGCCTCTAGCTGGCTGAGCGGGCATTGAAGCAACCGGTGCCGAAATCATGGCACAAGAACATGTTGTGGCATGCCGCCCTATGACCTGTGACAAAATCTAAAAAGGTGCCTTGGATCTCCACAATTATAATAAGCGTTCGGCTGATGTGATTGCTGACCTGAAACTAGCTTTGTCAACCTGGATAACTACTTTGATAACTCTGGATCAGAGGTGCATTAATAGGAGCTGATGGTGCACTGTAGGCTAGCTGCTCAGGATGAGATACATAAGGACCACGACTACCCGAAGCACTGTGGGATGCCTAAAGCGCTGATTGAAATGGCCTAAGAGGATGACCTCTACCAAAAGTACCCCTATCTCTAGACGAGGCACCACTGAAACCACCTAAATGACGAGGCCTCTTATTAGACACCGACCCCCTCTCTTGACCACAAACCATCTCGATTCGTCTAGTAATCTCTAGCGCCCTCTGGAAAGAAATATCATCTTCGGTCTCCTTGGCCATCTGTAACCTGATACTGAGAGTGGGTCCAGCAATGAATCTCCTCACTCTCTCCCTCTCGGTAGGGAGTAAGATAACTGCATAGCGAGTTAGGTCCACAAATCGGGTCTCATACTGGGTAACAGTCATGCTACCCTGCTGAAGGTGCTCAAACTGCCTGCGATACTCCTCTCTCAGAGTGAAAGGAATAAACTTCTCTAGAAATAGTTGTGAAAACTGATCCCAGGTAAGTGAAGGTGAACCAGCTAGTCTGGTTAACACATAATCTCTCCACGATCTCTTGGTAGAACTGGTCATCTGGAATACTGCAAATTCGACCACATCGGTCTCAACAATACCCATGTTGCGCAACACCTCGTGGCGATGGTCCAAGTAATCATGTGGGTCCTTAGAAGGTGAACCACTAAAGTGAATAGAGAAGAGCTTTGTGAACTTGTCCTATCTCATCAATCCCTCGATAGACATCGCCGGCCTCTCCCCAATATGTGCAACAATAACCGGATGAACTACACCAACTCATTGGACTGCTGGAGTCTGATATAGGGGAGCCATCTGCTTCGGAGTGTGAGTATCGGGAGTCTGTGCTCCTCCCCCAGCCTTAGAGACGGCTGGTGCCACCGGAAATGCACCAGTTTGGGCCCCTCTTTCCATAATACCCACAAAGCGGACTAGACTGTCCTGAAGCACTGGAGTGGCTATAAATTCCTCCGGGACCTAAGTTGGTCCAACTGGTGCGGTCTGAGTTGGGATCTTCTCCACATTATCAATATGAGGCTCCACTATGGGTGTTGTTGCTCGGGCTCTAGGTTGAGCCCCGCCCCCGCCTCGGCCTCTAGGTCGACCTCGGCCTCTATATCTAGTAGTAGCTACAACAGGGGGCTTCGGCTCCTGTCCAACTGTAAATGTTGTACGTGTTCTCACCATCTGCGAGAGAACAAGAATTGAATGATTCAAACATTAATGATAGAATAAAATCGCATAATATGGAAAGAAAGAAGTGAAGTTTTCCTAAAACTCTATAGCCTGTAGAAGATAAGTACAGATGTCTTCGTAACGATCCTTCAGACTCTACTGAGCTTGCTCATGGCTCGTGAGACCTAAGCAACCTAGTGCTGTGATACCAACTTGTCACGACCCAGAATCCAAACCCCTAGGTCGTGATGGCGCCTAACATCTACTTGCTAGGCAAGCCGATGTGAAATAATTAAATAATTTAACAGTTAAAAACACAATGGTGATCTATAAAGAGAAACAGAAACCCAATCTAACATAGTACCGATATAAATCACGTGATAATATCTACTCCCAGAAATCCGGAGTCACGAGTACAGGAGAAACTAGAAGTTTACAAACAAAGTTTGAAATAAATACAATTGTTTTGAAAGAAAGAACAGTAAAAGTGGGAAAATGAAGAGGACTTCAAGGTCTGCGGACGCCAACAGATCTACCTCAAGTCTTTATATGCAATGATCCGAGCTGGCACACCTCACGCACCGCTGGGACCAATACCAATATTTGCTCAAGAAATGCAGAAGTGTAGTATGAGTACAAGACCCAATATACTCCAGAAATGTCGAGCCTAACCTCAATGAGGTAGTGACGAGGCTATGACAAGACACCTACATAAAACAAACTGGTACAAGAGTATAAAAAGCAGCAATAATAATAGAGAATGATAACTTACAAACTGGGAGGGGACGTGCGAAAAGGGGAAAATATATCAACTACAAGAGGTAAGAAATCACGAAATAACCAAGTAGATAATCAAAATGGGTAAAATCAGTCAAACCAATGATATGAAAATGGCACGGCATCACCCTTCGTGTTTTTACTCTCATCCTCACCATGTAATAATATTATGAATGAAATGGCACGGCGTCACCCTTTGTGCTTTTACTCTCATCCTCACCATGTAATAATAATATGAATGAAATGGCACGGCATCACCCTTCGTGCTTTTACTCTCATCCTCACCGTATAATAATGATAATGTAAATGAAATAGCACGGCATCACTCTTCGTCCTTTTACTCTCTTCCTCACCATGTAATAATGATAATGTAAATGCAATGTCACGGCATCACCCTATGCTTTTACTCTCTTCCTCACCATATAATAATGGTAATATAAATCCGAGTAATAAATAATGCGGAGAATAAATTTAACGTCAAGTATGGTGCCATGATACCAAACTTCAACTTCCAAAAATATTTAACAACTATGAAATAAGCAATAATTACTAAACGAATAACCAAAGAAGTAATAATCTAACCTAAGCATAGATATCATAATTAACAAGCAATAAAGTACAAAGAAACAAGTTCCACCCGCATGCTCTCACCCAAAAACATGTAAGAACTCGTCAACTCACGTATACGTTGTTCTCACACATAAAATACGTAGCAAATATACTAACAAGTTTAATTCCCTCAAGTCAAGGTTAACCACGATACTTACCTCACTCCGCAACCAAATCAATGCTCAACCGCGACTTTTCCTCTAGAATTGCCTCCAGACCAACCAAATCTAACCAAATATAGTTCAAATAATTCGAAATAATCTTTAGAAACTACCCACGAGTGAAAAAGATTCAATCTTTAGTGATTTTGGAAAAAGTCAACAAAAGTTAACCCCGGGCCCGCATGGTCAAAACCGAGATTCGGACCAAAACCCGATTACCCATTCAACTCGAGCCCGGTTATGTGATTAGATTCGAAATCCAACCTCAATTTGAGGTCTAAATCTCAATTTCTCAAAATCCTCAATTTCTACTTAAATCCCTAATTTCTACCATGAAAAAACATATATTAAAGGTTAAAATCAATAGGTGTTTATGAAAATGGAAGGAAACAAGTTAAAATCTACTAAATTATGAAGTTGGAATGAAAAACCTTTTCAAAATCGCCTCTAGGCCGAGCTCAAACTTGAAAAATAGTAAAAAATGGGATAAATCCCTACTTTGGGACCTTTTAATCACTGGGCGTCAGGTTTTCTTTGCATTCGCGAAGGGCCTGACGCGATCGAGAAGAATAGCGGCCCTTGTGGCCTACACGTTCGCGAGCAGTTGCACGTGTTCGCGATGGCTTGTCCCCCCTGGCCTTCGCATTTGCGAGCCTGGGTTTGCTTTCGCGTAGTACAACCCTTGCCTCCCCCAGATCCTCACCTAACCCATCGCGTTCACGAGTGAAGGGTCGTGTTCGCGATGGGTAATTCCTCCGATGCTTCACGTTCGCGACTACTTCTCTGCGTTCGCATAGAAGAAAAACCACCCCAGCCCAAGTTACCCTTCGCGATCGCGGGAGTAGCTTCGCGATCGCGCAGAACAAAACACCAGAAATCGCAATAGTGAAAAACTAGCAACCTTTTAAGTCTAAAATTGATCCGTAGCCAATCCGAAGCTCTCCCGAGCCCCTCAGGCTCCAAACCAAACACGCACACAAGTGTAATAACATCATACGAACTCGCTCGCGCGATCAAAGTACCAAAATAATACCTAGAACTACAAATCGCACGTCAAAATGCATCAATTTTTTAAAGAAATATAAGAAATTTTAAATTCACAACTGAACGTTTGAATCGCATCAAATCAACTCTGTATTGCATCAAATTTTGCAGACAAGTCTTAAATAGTAAAATGAACCTATACCAAGCTGCGGAACCAAGCTCCGGAACCTTCAGAATTCTTTAAACCTTCAAATTACTAGTTTTCAACAAATCATGTTAAAACAAGCTAGGAAGTTCCAAATTCAAATTCGGGCATACACCCAAGTCCAAAAACGGACTCATCGGAATCGTCAAAATACCAATCCGGATCCGTTTACACAAAACATTAACCATAGTAAACTCAAATTATTTTTAAGGCAAAAATTTCATATTTTCTTCAATTTTTCACACACAAATTTTCCAGAAAAAGATAAAGAATGTGTACGTAAATCGAGAAATGCTAAATGGAGCTAATCGAGGTCTCAGAATACAAAAATAAAGGCTATTCTAAATGACCTATCGGATCATCACACCATATCCAAGAAATTGACCAATTATATAATCCAACATGTGATAAACATCCATTTTGAACAGAACACTCAACAACAATTCAACCAATTTAATTATTTGTATATACATGGTATGGAACAAAGAATTTTTTCTATCAAACTGATAGGTTAGAAATTTGAGTCGTCATATGAACAGTAAGGGGGAAACCTCGACCTATTGAGGTAAGGTAGGGGATAACAATTCGAAAATTACATAAAACCCTCTTTACTAGTTTTGATCTTTTACCTAATTCCTTTGTTTCATGTGTACCTTTTTTGATCTCTCACCATATCTTAAGACTAGTTTGCAAGTGGGTTCAGTAGGCTATTACTAAATTACATAAAGGTATTATAAACCTTCGGAAAAATGGTCAAAGATATCCATTGGAAATATCTTAATTTTACCATGACTTTGGAGTTATTCATGTTTGATCCAACATGTACCTTAATTGAAGGATAATTTTAAACATAGTCAAAAATAGATGGATAAATTTGAATCCTTTTTTTTGAACTATTTTAATTGTGAAATCCATCCGATACACATATAACTTCACTAAGATCAAGGGCAAATACGAGACGATTTTTTACATATAAATAATAATAATAATAATAATAATAATAATAGTAAAGTATATGTGACGACCCAAAGGGTCATCACCTGTTTTCTTACTCATCCCGTGCTTCCGAGGCCTCGAAAACCTCATTTAGGGTTGCCTCGATTTGCGTGCGCAGTCCGAGCGCGTAGCCGGAAAGCTTAAATATGAATTATGTGTGAAAAATGCTAAATTTTGATATTAATATGAGTATATTTGACTTCTGTCAACATTTTTGGTAAACGGACCCGGACCCGTGATTTGACGGTCCCGGAGGGTCCGTAGAAAAATATGGGACTCGGGCATATGCCCGGAGTCGAATTCCGAGGTCTAGAGCCCGAGAAATAAATTTTTCTTTGAAATTGTTTTTCTGAAATTACTGAGAAAATTGGAAATAAAATTTGATTAAAAGACTGTGGTATCGGGCTCGTATTTTGGTTCCGACGCCCGGTACAAGGCTTATATATGGTTTAAGCGCTTTCTGTAAAATTTGGTTGAAAACGGACGTCGTTTGACGTGTTTCGGACTTATGAAAATTTGATGCCTTATGAAAATTTCAAAGAAAAACATGAGTTTTGAGGCTTGATTCGATGTATATGATGTTATTTTGGCGATTTGATCGCACGGATAAGTCCGTAAGATATTTTTGAGGTTGTGTGCATAATTAGTTTGGAGCCCCGAGGGCTCGGGTGAGTTTTGGATAGGCGTCGGATTGCATTTTTCACTTTTGAAAAGACCTGGTATCAGTTATCTGCAGGATTCGCATTTGCGAAGCCTGGATTCGCAAATGCGAAGGTCCAGCTATCACAAATGCGAAGGCTGGTTTGCAAATGCGAAACTAGCCCAGGCAGGCCAAGGTTCGCAAATGCGAAGCCATACCTCGCAAATGCGATGGTCACTGGTTCGCAAATGCGAGACCAGTTTCGCAAATGCGAAGGTCTCTTGGTAGACCTAAGTTCGCAAATGCGAACAGAAATGTCACATTTCCCAAGCCTGCAGGGTTCGCAATTGCGAACCCAACTTCGCATTTCCCATATCCGAGGCCCAGCAAATTTTATACTTAGTCGAATTTTCATCACTTTTCACCATTCTTTCAAAACCCAAACACCATAGGCGATTTTTCAAGAACAATCTTCATCCCAAATCATTTGTAAGTCGATTTTTACTCAATTCTTTCAATCTTTAACATCATTTAACATGTTTTCCACTTAAAATCAGGATTTTCGTGGGTGAAATTGGGGTTTTTGGGTAGAACCTAGGTTTTCTAAAAATTGGGGATTTGGACCTCGGTTTGAGGTCCGATTTCAAAATAAATTACATATTTGAATTCGCGGGGGAGTGGGTAACCGGTTTTTGGTTCGAACCTCGGGTTTTGACCACGTGGACCCGGGGGCGATTTTGGAATTTTTGGGAAAAACTTTGGGAAATTCATTTTTATGCATTCAAATTGATTCATATAGTGTTTATTAAAGTAATTGAGCAATTTGTGATTAGATTCGAGCAAATTGGAGGTGGAACTGCGGGGTAAAGCGATAGTTGAGGATTAAGTGGATTTCAAGGCTTTGAGGTAAGTGTTTGGTTTAACCGTAGCTTGAGGGAATAGGAGTTGAGTCTTGTTTGCTAATTGCTAAATGATCGAGTACGATGTATAGGCATGGTGACGAGTATCTATACATTGGTGTCTAGTATGACCGTGAGTCCTCATAATGTGATATTCATGATTTGGTTGTGATGTCTGTGTTTATTGGAGGAATTCTATATGTTGTGAATAACATGTGAACGATTATATGATCAATTGGTTCCTAGGAGCATTGGCTCGAATTGTGATACGAATATTGAAAGTATATGAAATGACTTGATTCTTTGAAGCGTTGGCTCAAAATGGTAAAGTGGATTATAACGTAAGAAATGAAAGAAAGAGAAAGCGTTGTTGGTATTTCCCTTGTCGGGACGTTATAGAACTTGTTGGGTTCTTTTCCCTTGCCGGGATTCCTTCCAATATTTGTTTAATTTTATGCCCCTTATTTGTGACTATTGTTTGGGGAGCTAGACTGTCGAATGGATCGGGTTGCGCGCTGCAACAATGATAAATGATATTTGAGGATCGGGTTGCGCGCCGCAACAATGTTAAATGAGATATGAGGATCGGGTTGCGCGCCGCAACAATGATAATGATAAATGATACGGGTCGGGTTGCACGCCGCAATAGTGGTATTTGTGGATCGGGTTGCACGCCGCAACAATGGTAATTGTGGACCGGGTTGCACGTCGCAACAATTATTGGTACAAATGTGTTTATATTGAGTATTGGTTCCTTGTTCATCGTAAATTTAGGCTGCTTTAGATCGTTACTCTGGATTACTGTTAATATTGCCATCTCCCCATAGCATGTTCCCCTCCCATATTGTTAATTGTTTGGTATTTCGATTCTGTCGTATATTTATAATTGCACAGGTTTATGTGGTGTCCAGTCTATCCTCGTCACTACTTCGCCGAGGTTAGGCTAGACACTTACCAGCACATGGGGTCGGTTGTGCTGATGCTATACTCTGTGCATTTTTGCACAGGTCCGGGTTTTGAGGAGCAGCAGCAGCATTAGCACGGGAGCAGGCTTTCATTATCGCGAGACCGAGGTAGCCTTGCAGGCGTCCGGAGGCCCGACGTCTCTCCCTTATTTTCTCTTCTATACTGTTGCCTCCTTGTTTTCGAGACAAACAGTTTATATGTTTCTTTCAGACCTTTGTGAATAGAAAACTCTTAGCAATTCGTGAATAATGTGACACCAGTCTTGGGTACAGGCTATTGTTGACTGTTCCGCGTTTTGTTTTAGATCATGATTCAGACTTCCGCTATTATTATTAAATTTCATGTTCTATATTGATGTTATAAATTGTTAAAAGATTTGTTAGCAATGGAAGAGTAAATGAGTAGGCTAGCCTAGCTACCACGAGTAGGCGCCATCACGACCCCGAGTGCGGGAAAATCCGGGTCGTGACACGTTGATATCAGAGCACTAGGTTACATAGGTCTCACAACTCACGGACAAACTCAGTAGAGTCTGAGGGGTCGGTACGGAGACATCTGTTCTTGTTCCCCAGAGGCTATTTGGTTAGGAAAAATTTGTCATTTGTTCCTTCTTGTCGTGCAATTTGGTTTCTCAATGCTGATTGAATTTCTACTCTGTTCTTTCGCAGATGGCGAGAACACGCGCTTCCTCATCTACCGATCAGCAGTCCGAGCCCCAGACAGCTCCCGCTAGGGGCAGAGGGCGTGGCCATGCTAGGGGCCGAGGTAGGGGCAGGGCTCAGCCCCAAGCAGCAGCACCAGTGGCGGAGCCTCAGGTTGACCTTGAGGAGGAGGTTCCGGCCCCAGCCGCAGTAGTTCCGGTGGGCCCAGCTTAAGTCCCAGAGGGGTTTATTGCTACTCCAGTTCTTCAGGACGCCTTGGTCCGGTTGGTGGGCCTCATGGAGAGTGTCACCCGAGCAGGATTGCTTCCTGTAGCACCAGCCACTTCTCAGGCTGGAGGAGGGGTCCAGACAGTCAGATTCCAGCGGCTCATCCAGCTACGACAGTTCAGCTGAGGGTAGTTGCACAGGCCGGCGATGGAGCGGATATGTCCGCAGATGCTTTATAGAGGCTGGACAGGTTTACCAAGCTCTTCACTGCTACATTCAGCGGAGCTTCTTCTGAGGACCCCCAGGATTTCTTATACAGCTGCCACGAGGTTCTTCGGAACATGGGCATTGTGGAGTCCAATAGAGTTGATTTTGTTGCCTTTTGTCTAT
The DNA here is from genome assembly GCF_001879085.1 of Nicotiana attenuata. Lineage (NCBI taxonomy): Eukaryota > Viridiplantae > Streptophyta > Magnoliopsida > Solanales > Solanaceae > Nicotiana > Nicotiana attenuata. The sequence goes on from NW_017673176.1 coordinate 126,394, forward strand.
CTGGATCCGCCAAGACTTGGTGGAGGGATTTCTGTTTAGCCAGACCAGTAGGGTCGCCGTCTTTGACTTGGGATCAGTTTTCAAAGTTGTTTCTGGAGAAGTTTCTCCTCGTTACTCAGAAGGATGCTTATCGGAGGCAGTTTGAGCGCCTCCAGCAGGGGTCTATGACAGTCACTCAGTATGAGACCAGGTTTATCGATCTAGCTCGCCATGCCCTTGTCATACTCCCCACTGAGAGGGAGAGGGTGAGGAGATTTATTGATGGTTTGATCCAGCCTATACGTCTTCAGATGGCCAGAGAGGGGGGGAGTGATATTACTTTTCAGGAGGCAGCCAATGTGGCTCGGAGGATCGAGATGGTTCTGCCACAGGGGGTGGTCATTGAACAGACAAGAGACCCCGTCACACAGGTCGGTTCAGTGGTGCCTCATCTGGGGGCAGGGATTCTTATGATAGGGGTCAGCCTTCCAGGCCTTTCCAGTCAGCCCTCCAGGTTTCTCAGGGTGCCCCAGGTGATCGTGGTTCCCGTGGGCATTATTCTGATCAGCAGTCACTCAGTGCACCGCCAGCTTCCATCAGTGCACCGCCTCTTCAGAGTTTTCGTGGAGGTCATTTGGGTCGCCAGGGCCAGCCACAGCGTTCGGAGGGATGTTATGAGTGTGGTGAGTATGGTCACATCAGGAGAGCTTGCCCGAGATTGAGGGGTACTCAGTCTCAGTAGCAGGGTCCCCGTCCTATGATTCAGGCACCAGATGCCCCACAGCCAGCCAGAGGTGGAGGCAGAGGTCATAGAGGTTGAGGTAGAGGCCATAGAGGTGGAGCTCAGACCGCCAGGGGCGGAGGTCAGCTAGCAACAGATCGACCTAGGGATACAACTCAGGGTGGTGGGGCACAGCCCCCTTGCTATGCTCTCCAGGCTAGACCAGAGGCAGAGGCCTCAGATGCGGTGATCACAGGTACGTTCTGGTTTGTGATCGAGGTGCTTCGGTACTATTTGATCCACGGTCTACGTATTCATATGTTTCCTCTTATTTCGCACATGCTTGGTTATGCCTAGTGATGCTTTGGGTATTCTTGTATATGTGTCTACACCGGTGGGTGACTCTATCATGGTCGACCGAGTCCATGGTTCGTGTGTTATAGTGATTGAGGGTCTTGAGACCCGTGTAGACTTGTTACTCTTAGATATGGTGGACTTTGATATCATTCTGGGTATGGATTGGCTATCACCCTATCACGCTATCTTGGACTGCCATGCCAAGACTGTGACTTTAGCTTTACCGGGTATGCCTCGCTTAGAGTGGAGAGGGACTCCAAGTCATTCTACCTGTAGTGTCATATCGTACGTGAAGGCTCGACGTATGGTCGAGAAGGGGTGCCTGGCCTATTTGGCCTATGTTCGTGATTCCAGTGCTGAGCTCCCTTCCTTAGACTCTGTGCCTATTGTTCGGGAGTTTCCCGATGTCTTTCCTTCAGACCCGTCACTACTTCGCCGAGGTTAGGCTAGACACTTACCAGCACATGGGGTCGGTTGTGCTGATGCTACACTCTATGTATTCTTGCACAGGTCCAGGTTTTGAGGAGCAGCAGCAGAATTAGCACGGGAACAGGCTTTCATTATCGCGAGACCGAGGTAGCCTTGCAGGCGTCCGCAGGCCCGACATCTCTCCCTTATTTTCTCTTCTATATTGTTGCCTCCTTGTTTTCGAGACAAACAGTTTATATGTTTCTTTCAGACCTTTGTATTTAGTAAACTCTTAGCAGTTCGTGAGTAATGTGACACCAGTCTTGGGTAGAGGCTATTGTTGACTGTTTCGCATTTTGTTTTAGATCATGATTCAGACTTCCGCTATTATTATTAAATTTCATGTTCTATATTGATGTTATAAATTGTTAAAAGATTTGTTAGCAAAGGAAGAGTAAATGAGTAGGCTTGCCTAGCTACCATGAGTAGGCGCCATCACGACCCCGAGTGCGGGGAAATCCGAGTCGTGACAAGGTTGTATCAGAGCACTAGGTTACATAGGTCTCACAACTCACGGACAAACTCAGTAGAGTCTGAGGGGTCGGTACGGAGACGTCTGTACTTGTCCCCCAGAGGCTATTGAGTTAGGAAAAATCTCTCATTTGTTCCTTCTTGTCGTGCGATTTGGTTTCTCAATGCTGATTGAATTTCTACTCTGTTCTTTCGCAGATGGCGAGAACACGTGCTTCCTCATCTACCGATCAGCAGTCCGAGCCCCAGACAGCTCCCGCTAGGAGAAGAGGACGTGGCCATGCTAGGGGCCGAGGTAGGGGCAGGGCTCAGCCCCAAGCAGCAGCACCAGTGGCGGAGCCTTAGGTTGACCTTGAGGAGGAGGTTCCGTCCCCAGCCACAGCAGTTCCGGTGGGCCCAGCTCAGGTCCCAGAGGGGTTTATTGCTACTCCATATCGTCAGGACGCTTTGGTCCGGTTGGTGGGCCTCATGGAGAGTGTCACCCGAGCAGGATTGCTTCCTGTAGCACTAGCCACTTCTCAGGCTGGAAGAGGGGTCCAGACTCCTGCTGCACGTACTCCGGAGCAGATGCTCCCCAGGGTCAGATTCCAGCGGCTCAGCCAGCTACAACAGTTCAGCCGAGGGTAGTTGCACAGGCCGGCGATGGAGCGGCTATGTCCGCAGATGCTTTATGGAGGCTGGACAGGTTTACCAAGCTCTTCACTGCTACATTCAGCGGAGCTTCTTCTGAGGACCCCCAGGATTTCTTATACAGTTGCCACGAGGTTTCTTCGGAACATGGGCATTGTGGAGTCCAATGGAGTTGATTTTGTTGCGTTTCGTCTATCTGAATCCGCCAAGACTTGGTGGAGGGATTTCTGTTTAGCCAGACCAGCAGGGTCGCCGTCTTTGACTTGGGATCAATTTTCAGAGTTGTTTCTGGAGAAGTTTCTCCCCGTTACTCAGAGGGATGCTTATCGAAGGCAGTTTGAGCGCCTCCAGCAGGGGTCTATGACAGTCACTCGGTATGAGACCAGGTTTATCGATCTAGCTCGCCATGCCTTGTCATACTCCCCACTGAGAGGGAGAGGCTGAGGAGATTTATTGATGGTTTGATCCAGCCTATTCGTCTTCAGATAGCCAGAGAGGCGGGGAGTGATATTACTTTTCAGGAGGCAGCCGATGTGGCTCGGAGGATCGAGATGGTTCTGCCACAGGGGGTGGTTATAGAATAGACAAGAGACCCTGTCACACAGGTCGGTTCAGTGGTGCCTCATCTGGGGGCAGGGATTCTTATGATAGGGGTCAGCCTTCCAGGCCTTTCCAGTCAGCCCTCCAGGTTTCTCAGGGTGCCCAGGTGATCGTGGTTCCCGTGGGCATTATTCTGATCAGCAGTCACTCAGTGCACCGCCAGCTCCCATCAGTGCACCGCCACTTTAGAGTTTTCGTGGAGGTCATTCGGGTCGCCAGGGCCAACCACAGCGTTCGGAGGGATGTTATGAATGTGGTAGGTATGGTCACATCAGGAGAGTTTGCCCGAGATTGAGGGGTACTCAGTCTCAGCAGCAGGGTCCCCGTCCTATGATTCAGGCACCAGATGTCCCACAGCCAGCCAGAGGTGGAGGAAGAGGTCATAGAGGTGGAGGTAGAGGCCATAGAGGTGGAGCTCAGACCGCCAGGGGCAGAGGTCAGCTAGCAGCAGATCGACCTAGGGATACAACTCAGGGTGGTGGGGCCCAGCCCCCTTGCTATGCTCTCCAGGCTACACCAGAGACAGAGGCCTCAGATGCGGTGATCACAGGTACGTTCTGGTTTGTGATCGAGGTGCTTCGGTACTATTTGATCCAGGGTCTACGTATTCATATGTTTCCTCTTATTTCGCACCATGCTTGGTTATGCCTAGTGATGCTTTGGGTGTTCCTGTATATGTGCATACACCGGTGGGTGACTCTATCATGGTCTACCGAGTCCATGGTTCGTGTGTTGTAGTGATTGAGGGTCTTGAGACCCGTGTAGACTTGTTACTCATAGATATTGTGGACTTTGATATCATTATAGGTATGGATTAGCTATCACCCTATCACGCTATCTTGGACTGCCATGCCAAGACTGTGACTTTAGCTTTACCGGGTATGTGTCGCTTAGAGTGGAGAGGGACTCCAAGTCATTCTACCCGTAGTGTCATATTGTACGTGAAGGCTCGACGTATGGTCGAGAAGGGGTGCCTGGCCTATTTGGCCTATGTTTGTGATTCCAGTGCTGAGGTCCCTTCCATAGACTCTGTGCCTATTGCCCGGGAGTTTCCCGATGTCTTTCCTTCAGACCTGCCTGGTATGCCACCCGACAGGGATATAGATTTCTGTGTTGACTTGGTTACGGGCACTCAGCCCATTTCTATTCCGCCGTACAGAATGGCCCCGCCGGAGTTGAAGGAGTTAAAAGAACAGTTGCAGGATTTGCTGGAGAAGGGTTTCATTAGACCCAGTGTGTCTCCTTGGGGTGCGCCGGTGTTATTTGTCAAGAAGAAGGATGGGTCAATGAGGTTTTGTATTGATTACCGGCAATTGAACAAGATAACGGTCAAGAATAAGTACCCACTGCCGAGGATTGATGATTTGTTCGACCAGCTTCAGGGTGCCACGGTATTCTCCAAGATTGACTTGCGATCCGGGTACCATCAGTTGAGGATTAGGGCATCCGATGTCCCTAAGACAGCCTTCTACACTCGGTATGGGCATTACGAGTTCCTGGTTATGTCATTTGGGTTGACCAATACCCCAGCAGCATTTATGGAGTTGATGAACCGAGTGTTCAGGCCATATTTTGACATGTTCGTGATAGTCTTTATTGACGATATTTTGGTGTACTCCCGCGGNATTGATGGTTTGATTCAGCCGATTCGTCTCCAGATGGCTAGGGAGACTGGTAGTGAGATCAGCTTTCAGGAGGCGGCCAATGTGGCCCGCCGAGTTGAGATGGTTCTGGCACAGGGGGGTAGCCATAGAGCAGACAAGAGACCCCGTCACTCAGGTCGTTTCAGTGGTGCCTCATTTGGAGGCAGGGATTCTTATGATAGGGGCCAGCCCTCCAGGCCTTTCCAGTTAGCCCTCCAGGTTTCTCAGGGTGCCCCAGGTGATCGTGGTTACCGTGGGCATTATTCTGATCAGTAGACCCTCAGTGTAGCGTCAGCTCCCATCAGCGCACCGCCACTTCAGAATTTCCGTGGAGGTCATTCAGGTCGCCAGGGCCAGCCACAGCGTTCAGAGGGGTGTTATGAGTGTGGTGAGTATGGTCACATCAGGAGAGTTTGCCCGAGATTGAGGGGTACTCAGTCGCAGCAGCAGGGTCCCCGTCCTATGATTCAGGCACCGGATGCTCCACAGCCAGCTAGAGGTGGAGGTAGAGGCCATAGAGGTGGAGGTAGAGTCCATAGAGGTGGAGCTCAGACCGCCAGGGGCGGAGGTCAGCTAGCAGCAGATCGACCTAGGGATTCAGTTCAGGGTGGTGGGGCCCAGCCCCGTTGCTATGAACTCCGGGCTAGGCCCGAGGCAGAGGCCTCAGATGCGGTGATTACAGGTATGGTTCTGGTTTGTGATCGAGATGCTTCAGTACTATTTGATCCAGGATCTACGCATTCATATGTTTCATCTTATTTCGCACCATGCTTGGTCATGCCTAGTGATGCCTTGGGTATTCCGGTATATGTGTCTACACCGGTGGGTGACTCTATCGTGGTCGACCGAGTCCATCGTTCGTGTATTGTAGTGATTGGGGGTCTTGAGACCCGTGTAGACTTGTTGCTCTTAGATATGGTTGACTTTGATATCATTCTGGGTATGGATTGGTTATCACCCTATCACGCTATCTTGGACTGCCATGCCAAGACCGTGACTTTAGCCTTACCGGGTATGCCTCGCTTAGAGTGGAGGGGGACTCCAGGTCATTCTACCCATAGTGTCATATCGTACGTGAAGGCTCGACGTATGGTCGAGAAGGGGTGTCTGGCCTATTTGGCCTATGTTCGTGATTCCAGTGTTGAGGTCCCTCCCATAGATTCTGTGCCTATTGTCCGGAAGTTTCCCGATGTTTTTCCTTCGGACCTGCCGGGTATGCCGCCCGATAGAGATATCGATTTCTGTATTGATTTGGCTCCAGGCACCCAACCCATTTATATTCCGCCATATCGTATGGCCCCGCCGAAGCTGAAGGAGTTAAAGGACCAATTGCAGGACCTGTTAGATAAGGGTTTCATTAGACCCAGTGTTTCACCTTGGGGAGCGCCGGTGTTATTCGTCAAGAAGAAGGATGGGTCGATGCGGATGTGTATAGATTACCGGCAATTGAACAAGGTAACAATTAAGAATAAGTATCCACTGCAGAGGATTGATGATTTGTTCGACCAGCTTCAGGGTGCCAGGGTATTTTCCAAGTTTGACTTGAGATCTGGCTACCACCAATTAAGGATTAGGGCATCCGATGTCCCTAAGACAGCTTTCCGTACTCGGTACGGGCATTACGAGTTCTTGGTCATGTCGTTTAGGTTGACCAACGCCCCAGCAGCATTCATGGAGTTGATGAACCGAGTGTTCAGGCCATATTTTGACATGTTCGTGATAGTCTTTATTGATGATATTTTGGTGTACTCCCGCAGCCAGGAGGAGCACGAGCAGCACCTTAGAGTGGTTCTTCAGACTCTGAGGGATAGTCAGTTATATGCCAAGTTCTCCAAGTGTGAGTTCTGGCTGAGTTCAGTAGCATTTTTGGGTCACGTTGTATCAGCTGAGGGTATTCAGGTGGATCCGAAGAAGATAGAGGCGGTCAAGAACTGGCCTAGACCAGTATCAGCGACGGAGATTCGGAGTTTCTTGGGGTTAGCAGGCTACTACCGTCGGTTTGTGGAGGGGTTTTCATCTACTGCAGCCCCGATGACCAGGTTGACCCAGAAGGGTGCCCAATTCAGATGGTCGGAGGAGTGTGAGGCGAGCTTTCAGAAGCTCAAGACAGCCCTGACTACGGCACCGGTGTTGACTTTGCCCACAGGATCAGGGCCCTATACAGTCTACTGTGATGCTTCCCGTGTGGGACTTGGAGCAGTGTTTATGCAGGATGGCAAGGTCATTGCCTATGCTTCGAGACAGTTGAAGATTCATGAGAAGAACTATCTGGTGCATGATCTAAAGTTGGCAGCCTTGTTCACGCCTTGAAGATTTGGAGGCACTACTTGTATGGTGTGGCGTGTGAGGTGTTCACTGATCACAAGAGTCTTCATTACCTATTTAAGCAAAAGGAGTTGAATTTGAAGCAGAGGAGATGGTTGGAGTTGTTGAAGGATTATGATGTCACCATTCTTTATCATCCGGGAAAGGCCAATGTAGTGGCCGATGCTCTGAGTAGGAAGTCAGCCAGCATGGGTAGTCTTGCTTATATTCCGGTCAGTCAGAGGCCGTTTGCCTTGGATGTCCAGGCTTTAGCCAATCAGTTCGTGAGACTGGATATTTCTGAGCCGAGTCGAGTGTTAGCCTGCACGGTCGCTCGTTCTTCATTATTGGAGCGTATCCGTGACCGGCAATTTGATGATCCCCATTTTTGTGTCCTTAGAGACACGGTGCAGCGAGGAGGTGCCAAGCAGGTTGCCTTAGATGCGGATGGAGTTTTGAGATTGCAGGGGCGAGTTTGTGTGCCCAATGTGGATGGGCTTCGAGAGTTGATTTTAGAAGAGGCCCATAGCTCCAGGTACTCTATTCACCCGGGCGCCGCGAAGATGTATCAGGATTTGCGGCAGCACTATTGGTGGCGTAGAATGAAGAAGGACATTGTAGCATATGTGGCTCGTTGTTTGAATTGTCAGCAGGTTAAGTACGAGCATCAGAGACCTGGTGGTTTGCTTCAGAAGATTGAACTCCCCGAGTGGAAGTGGGAGCGGATTACCATGGATTTTGTTACAGGGCTTCCGTTGACTCGGAAGAAGTTCGATGCGATATGGGTTATTGTGGATAGGCTGACCAAGTCAGCGCATTTCATTCCCGTGGCAGTCTCCTACTCATCCGAGAGATTAGCCGAGATTTATATCCGGGAGATTGTTCGCCTTCATGGTGTGCCGGCATCTATCATTTCGGATCGGGGTACGCAGTTTACCTCGCGCTTCTGGAGAGCAGTTCAGCGAGAGTTGGGCACATGGGTCGAGTTGAGCACAGCATTCCATCCCCAGACGGACGGTCAGTCCGAGCGGACTATTCAGATTTTGGAGGATATGCTCCGGGCTTGTGTTATTGACTTTGGGGGCTCATGGGATCAGTTCTTGCCTTTAGCGGAGTTTGCCTACAATAACAACTACCGGTCGAGCAGCCAGATGGCTCCTTATGAGGCATTATATGGTAGGCGGTGTGGGTCTCCGATTGGATGGTTCGAGCCGGGAGAGGCTCGGTTGATAGGTACAGATTTAGTTCAGGAGGCCTTGGACAAGGTCAAGATCATTCAGGACAGACTTCGTTCATCTCAGTCTAGGCAAAAGAGTTATGCAGATCGTAAGGTTCGAGATGTAGCTTTCATGGTTGATGAGCGAGTATTGCTTCGGGTGTTGCCTATGAAGGGCGTGATGAGATTTGGGAAGAAGGGCAAGCTTAGCCCTAGGTACATTGGTCCGTTTGAGGTTCTTGATCGAGTGGGAGAGGTGGCTTATAGACTTGCATTGCCACCTAGCTTATCCGCCGTGCATCCATTTTTCCATGTGTCCATGCTTCGGAGGTATCACGGCGATCCTACCCATGTGTTAGACTTCAGCACTGTCCAGTTGGACAAGGACTTGTCCTACGAGGAGGAGCCGGTAGCTATTCTAGACCGGCAGGTCCGTCAGCTGAGATCCAGGAGTTTTTCTTCTGTTCGTGTTCAGTGGAGAGGTCAGCCCCCTGAGGCATCGACCTGGGAGTCCGAGTCTGATATGCGGAGCCGTTATCCCCATCTTTTCCCCGACTCAGGTACTTCTTTCTTTTGTCCGTTCGAGGACGAACGATTGTTTTAGAGGTGGAGAAACCTGTTTTCTTACTCATCCCGTGCTTCCGAGGCCTCAAAAACCTCATTTAGGGTTGCCTCAATTTGCGTGCGCAGTCCGAGCGCGTAGCCAAAAAGCTTAAATATGAATTCTGTGTGAAAAATGCTAAATTTTGATATTAATATGAGTATATTTGACTTCGGTCAACATTTTTGGTAAACGGACCCGGACCCGTGATTTGACGGTCCCGGAGGGTCCGTAGAAAAATATGGGACTTGGGCATATGCCCGGAGTCGAATTCCGATGTCTAGAGCCCGAGAAATGAATTTTTCTGTGAAATTGTTTTTCTGAAATTACTAAAGAAATTGGAAATAAAATTTGATTAAAAGACTATGGTATCGGGCTCGTATTTTGGTTCCGATGCCCGGTAGAAGTCTTATATATGGTTTAAGCGCTTTCTGTAAAATTTGGTTGAAAACGGACGTCGTTTTACGTGTTTCGGACTTGAAATGGAAATTTGATGCCTTATGAAAATTTCAAAGAAAAACATGAGTTTTGAGGCTTGATTCGATGTATATGATGTTACTTTGACGATTTGATCGCACGGATAAGTTCGTAGGATATTTTGGAGGTTGTGTGCATAATTGGTTTGGAGCACCGAGGGCTCGGGTGAGTATTTGATAGGCGTCGGATTGCATTTTTCACTTTTGGAAAGACATGGTATCAGTTATCTGCAGGATTCGCATTTGCGAAGCCTGGATTCGCAAATGCGAAGGTCCAGCTATCGCAAATGCGAAGGCTGGTTCGCAAATGCGAAACCAGCCCAAGCAGGCCAAGGTTCGCAAATGTGAAGCCATACCTCGCAAATGCGATGGTCACTCGCTCGCAAATGCGAGACCAGTTTCGCAAATGCGAAGGTCCCTTGGTAGACCTGAGTTCGCAAATGCGAACAGAAATGTCGCATTTCCCAAGCCTGCAGGGTTCGCAATTGCGGACCCAACTTCGCATTTCCCATATCCGAGGCGAGCAAATTTTATACTTAGTCGAATTTTCATCACTTTTCACCATTCTTTCAAAATCCAAACACCATAGGTGATTTTTCAAGAACAATCTTCATCCCAAATCATTTGTAAGTCGATTTTTACTCAATTCTTTCAATCTTTAACATCATTTAACATGTTTTCCACTTAAAATCAAGGATTTTCATGGGTGAAAATGGGGTTTTTGGGTAGAACCTAGGTTTTCTAAAAATTGGGGATTTGGACCTCGATTTGAGGTCCGATTTCAAAACAATGTACATATTTGAATTCGTGGGGGAGTGGGTAATCGGGTTTTGGTTTGAACCTCGGGTTTTGACCACGTGGGCCAGGGAGCAATTTTGGAATTTTTGGGAAAAACTTGGGGAAATTTATTTTTATGCATTCAAATTGATTCATATAGTGTTTATTAAAGTAATTGAGCAATTTGTGATTAGATTCGAGCGAATTGGAGGTGGAACCGCGGGGTAAAGCGATAGTTGAGGATTAAGTGGATTTCAAGGCTTTGAGGTAAGTGTTTGGTTTAACCCTAGCTTGAGAGAATAGGAGTTGAGTCTTGCTTGCTAATTGCTAAATGATCGAGTACGATGTATAGGCATGGTGACGAGTATCTATACATTGGTGTCTAGTATGACCGTGAGTCCTCATAATGTGATATTCATGATTTGGTTGTGATTTCCGTGTTTATTGGAGGATTTCTATATGTTGTGAATAACATGTGAACGATTATATGATCAATTGATTCCTAGGAGCATTGGCTCGAATTGTGATATGAATATTGAAAGTATATGAAATGAGTTGATTCTTTGGAGCGTTGGCTCAAAATGGTAAAGTGGATTATAACGTAAGAAATGAAAGAAAGAGAAAGCGTTGTTGGTATTTCCCTTGTTGGGACGTTGTATTGAACTTGTTGGTTCTTTTCCCTTGCCGGGATTCCTTCCAATATCTGTTTAATTTTATGCCCCTTATTTGTGACTATTGTTTGGAGAGCTAGACTGTCGAATGATATGGATCGGGTTGCGCACCGCAACAATGATAAATGATATTTGAGGATCGGGTTGTGCGCCGCAACAATGTTAAATGAGATATGAGGATCGGGTTGCGGGCCGCAACAATGATAATGATAAATGATTTGGGTCGGGTTGCACGCCGCAACAGTGGTATTTGTGGATCGGGTTGCACGCCGCAACAGTGGTAATTGTGGACCGGGTTGCACGCCGCAACAGTTATTGATACAAATGTGTTTATATTGAGTATTGGTTCCTTGTTCATCGTAAATTTAGGCTGCTTTAGATCGTTACACTGGATTAGTGTTAATATTGCCATCTCCCCATAGCATGTTCCCCTCCCATATTGTTAATTGTTTGGTATTTCGATTCCGTCGTATATTTATAATTGCACAGGTTTATGTGGTGTCCAGTCTAGCCTCGTCACTACTTCGCCGGGGTTAGGCTTGACACTTACCAGCACATGGGGTCGGTTGTGTTGATGCTACACTCTGTGTATTTTTGCATAGGTCCGGGTTTTGAGGAGCAACAGCAGCATTAGCACGGGAGCAGGCTTTCATTATCGCGAGACCGAGGTAGCCTTGCAGGCGTCCGCAGGCCCGGCGTCTCTCCCTTATTTTCTCTTCTATACTGTTGCCTCCTTGTTTTCGAGACAAACAGTTTATATGTTTCTTTCAGACCTTTGTATTTAGTAAACTCTTAGCAGTTCGTGAGTAATGTGACACCAGTCTTGGGTAGAGGCTATTGTTGACTGTTCCGCGTTTTGTTTTAGATCATGATTCAGACTTCCGCTATTATTATTAAATTTCATGTTCTATATTGATGTTATAAATTGTTAAAAGATTTGTTAGCAATGGAAGAGTAAATGAGTAGGCTTGCCTAGCTACCACGAGTAGGCGCCATCACGACCCCGAGTGCGGGGAAATCCGGGTCGTGACAGTATAATAAAAGATAATTTTTTTCTTTGTTTTTTTCTAAAATATTCCTTCAATAAATGAGTAAATTTAAACCTTTTCAAAAACCCTTATATTGTTTATAATTTCTCATAATCTAGTCTAGCTAAAGAACCAATTCATACAAAGCTGGGCCAAGAAACCCATTTTTTTACAGCTTGTCAAAAATTAAATATTCAATAAAACATATGTCCTACCCACCTTACACGCTTTATAGTCGCGACGTTATAGGTAGTGCATCTATTGCATTCAAATTAGACCATACATAGTAAATAACTTTTTTAAAAATAGAATTGTATAATTAAGTGTGTTTGGTATGATGAAAAATGATTTTCCTACCAAGAGAAGAGAAAATATTTTTCATAACAATTTAATTAACAGTTTCAATCCTCCCATCTCTATTTTTATTTCACCCTCGACCCAACCTCCGGAATTTGATGTTGACCTCGACACTACCCCCACCCCTGACCTCACCCCCCACCTCCGACAACCCGACCCACCTCCACCCAACCCCAAACCCTCCCCCTCCCCCCCCCCCCCCCACGACAACTCGGCCCACCCCTCGAACCTCGACCCTAACCTCTGATCCCTGAACCCCTGATCGTCGAATCCTAAATCACGATCCTCGACCCCAGACACCTGAACCCCTCCCCCCTACTGCACCCCCATATATATAAGTGCTCATGGTACAATATTTTCTACTTACTAACCAAAAACTAGAAAATAAATTAGAAATTAAATAACTTATTTTTCAGGAAAATATTTTTCGTTTATACCAAACACACCTTAAGTTAGAATCATTATCACAAAATCAAATGTATGGGGTAAAATTGATGAATTACACGTGGATGCTCGTCGAGTTGACACGTGGCAGTAAAGACAAATAGAATATGAGCCAACAAATAGCTGGCACCTATTACGAACATGTGACCAGTGCTGAGTGAGTTCTAAAGGTGCTGGAACTGAGGACGAAAGTTTGAAAGGAATAAATCAAATGGAAAAAGTAGCATTCAATGAGTAGTCGTTACAAAGAAAATTTATAAATAGAAGAATTTGTACTCATTGTACACAGGAAATATTTGTACGCACAAAAGGTTAAGTTTACTCTATTAACAATATTCTCTCTTTGTGTTCTATACATTGTTCTTATTCTTGCTTTCGGAGAAGCTCATTTGACAGTCATGCTTGTACTTTCTTCAAGTTTCTTTAATTAATTTATCTTTTTTCTTCATTATTTTATACACTCGGATCAAATTAATTCACGTCTGTGTCTATAAATCATGTTACAAATTCAACTGCACTATTTTACGGATAAACAGTCTGTCGCCCACTGTGGGACATAACAATTGTGGTATTAGTTTTATCCATTCATTTGTTTTTAAGGAATTTGATATTTTTCTTTAGTAAAATAAAATAGATATGGCAACTAATGATGTGAACAACTCCTTCAATGTTGTAACAAATAACGAGCGTGAGGGTATTTCCATGAAAGGAATCAACATGATGATTCAACCAGTGAAACTCGCAACGACGGAGATGAGACAAACTCCAGTTCGCGAAGAATAAAATCCTCGGCGTCTAAGAAGTCCAACTCCTGATGATATGGAAGATGAACTTGTTGTCAAAATGTTGAGTTTTGAGAGGGCAACAAATAAAAATCATAAATTATCTCTTAAGTCAGGACTGGATAATGACTGAGCTCCGGCTTGCACTTCCAGTTGCCTCCAATAATCCCAATTGAGGAGTTCGAGCCCCTCCCAGCGTTCCTGCAAATCAATCAGTGCAAAGAACTGATAACACCGCTTCGAGGGAGGAGTTTGGATTTAATGAAAATCAAGTAGGCAGAGCAGGTAGTGGATCTAAGAATGACAACAACACAAATGATCCTTTAAAATCTAGCTCATGAGATTCATGAGGGAAACGAATGGTCGGATGGATGAAAATACTAAGATTTCCATGCTCGGATGGATCAAATCCCGGGGGCACCACCGTATTGAAGGGGTCAGATTCAAAGAAGTATACATAGTTGCCATTCAAACCAAGTGCGGCCCCAAAGTTGATTCCAAAGAGATTCAAGATACCAGATATTCTGAAGTATGATGGAACTTCGGATCCACAAGAACATATCACAACTTACACTACGGTTGTAAAGGGAAATAATTTATCCTTGCATGAGATCGAATCTATCCTGCTGAAGAAATTTGCCAAAACCCTAACAAAGGGTTCTTTAACATGGTACTCTCTTTTACCTGAGTATTCGATTGACTCTTTTGAAAAGCTTGCATATTCCTTTATTAAAACTCATGCTTGGAAAAGGAAAATCTAAGATAGAAAACAAATATATTCAGTATCACTCAAGGAGAATCTGAATTGTTGCGAGAGTTTGTAATCTGGTTTCAAAAGGTGAGGATATTGTTGCCAATAATATCAGATAAGTGGGTAGCTAAAGCATTCACCAAAGGTCTCAATCCTTTAAGCCCCGATGCCTCCAAGAAATTGAAGGAAAGACTATTGGAGTATGTAACGACCCGGCCAGTCGTCTTAACTGCATTCCCCATGTTTGTCTCTGCTATTGTGAGTTGCCGGGAAGATTTATTTGGAAGTTCGGAGAGTTTTGGGACAATTAGTCCCAAAATAAGAGTTTAAGTTTTGGAAATTAGACCGTAGTCGGAACAGTGTGAAGACGGCCTCGGAATGGAATTTCGGAAGTTGGGTAAGCTCCGTAGGGTTGAATCTGACGTGTGTGCAAAATTTCAGGTTATTCGGACGAGGTTTGATAAACTTTTTGATCGAAAGCGTATTTTGAGAGTTTTGAAGTTCTTAGGCTTGAATTCGATGCTAATTGGTTGATTTGATGTTGTTTGAGGTGTTTTGAAGGTTTGTATAAGTTTGTTCAGTGGTATTAGACTTGTTCGTGCTTTTGGTTGAGGTCCCGAGGGCCTCGGGATGATTTCGGATGGTTAACGGAAGAGTTAGGAGTTTGGTTTGGCAGCTGAAGCTTTTCCATTGCTGTCATATCCGCACCTGCGGCTAGGGGACCGAAGGTGTGGACTCGCAGAAGCGAGCATGGAGCCGCAGATGTGGCCACACGCCAAGGCAGCAGAGACCGCAGAAGCGGAAGATTAGCCGCACCTGCGGGACCGCAGATGCGGAATCTGGGTCGCATGTGCGGGGTCAAAATTTTAGTGAAAACCACAGAAACGGTTCCTTCAATCGCAGAAGTGGTAGCGCAGGAGAAGGTCTTCAACCCCAGGTGCGGATTTACTGGGCAGAAAATCAAAATTTTGAGGGTTTAGTTTCAAAAGTTAGAAAATTGATTTGGAGTTCGGGAGAGGGCGATTTTGGGAGATTTTTGAAGAGGAAATCAGTGGGTAACGATTCCTTATCCTTTTCTAGTTGTATTCCATTAATCTATTGTTAGTTTTATCGTTTAATTTCGGATTTGAGATGGAAAATTGGGGAAAAATTTGAAGAAAGTTCTTAGACCTAAATTTGAAGTTTTGATTGGGAATTTGACGTTGGATTTGGATAATTTTGGTATGGTTAGACTCGTGAGAGTACGAGGATTTTGAAACTGTAAATTTTACCCGGTTCCGAGACATGGGCCCGGAGGGCGTTTTGGTCATTTTACCTAATTTTGCGTATTAGCTTAGAATTTATTTGTAGAATCAGTTACTTGAAGTGTTATTTACATTATGCAATTGAATTGAATAGACTTGGGCCATTCGGAGTCGAATACTCATGGCAAGAACGTGGTTTCGGGTTGATTTTGGGAGCCGGTTCGAGGTAAGTGGCTTGTCTAACCTTGTGTGGGGGAAACTCCCCTTAGGATTTGGTATTATTGATGTTTGAAATTTCTTGTACGTGAGGTGACGAGTGCGTACTTGTGCTAATTGTTGAAAAATCCGGTTTTCATTAAGTACTTAGAATTGTGGTTCCTTTCCTGTTTATACTATTTGCAATTTAAGCCCGTTGTTAGCTTAGGGAAGCATGTCTAATTGATTTAAATTGCTAATTTTTTCTTCTACGCTATTTGAATTATGTGCAGCATGCTAGGTTAGAAATACCTGCTTTACCTTGGTGTGAAATTTGATTGAATTGAGTATTCTTCTTGTTGTTGTTGTGTATTTACTTTGGGACTACGGGACGGTATCCCGGGAGATCCCCCTGTATGTTTACTTTGGGACTACGGATTTGTATTCCGAGAGATCCCCCTGGACTTTTACATTAGAACTACGGGATTGCACTCGGTAGATTCCCCCAATACTGAGTATTTACATTTGGGACTACGGATCAGGATTCTGGTAGATCCCTGCGCACTATGAGTTGGACTACGGGACGGTATCCCGGGAGATCCACTGGATATTTGGGACTACAGGACGGTATCCTGGGAGATTCCCGGTTGTTATCTCTGTGTGAGCTGTATTCCTTTCAGTGATTACTTGTCTCTGTTATAGCTGTTGTGTTCTTTCTATCCTGGTTACTTCTTACTGTTGCACTTAACTATAATGCTTTATTTTACACTGTTATATCTTGTAATTCCTTTAGCCTCAGTAGGGCACTGACCTTCCTCGTCACTACTCGACCGAGGTTAGGCTTGGCACTTACTGAGTACCGCTATGGTGTACTCATGCCCTTCCTGTGCATGTTTTCATGTTTAGATCCAGGTTCTTCCACTCAGACTTATCACGCTTGAGGCGAGGTGCTTTGTAGAGACTCCGAGGTATATCTACCGCACCCTCAGACCGAAGAGTCCCTTTCTATTCTCAGTACTAGTATAGCCTTTTCTGTAATTCCCTTGTTGGTAGACAATTCTAGAGTTAGAGCTTATTGTGTAATCTTTTAGCTTGTGATTCATGGGATTCCGGATTTTTGGGAAACGTTCAGTTTTTGAGATCTTGTGTTGGTACATGCCGAGCGGCATCTTAAACACTTCTAAAATTGTTTATCTTCAATTTTTATTTGTTTTCCGCATTTTGTTACTTTTTCTGCAAATTGTTAGGCTTACCTAGTCGTAGAGACTAGCTGCCGTCACGACAGTTCACGGAGGGCGAACTTGGGTCGTAAAAAGTTGGTATCAGAGCTCTAGGTTCATAGGAGTCATGAATCACAAGCCGGTTTATTAGAGTCTCGCGGATCGGTACGGAGACGTCTGTACTTATCTACGAGAGGCTATGTAACTGTTAGGAAAGTTCCACTTCATTTAATTTCCTTGTCGTGCGAGATTTTTGATATCACAATTCTAAACCTTTGTCTTCTATTCTCTCACAGATGGTGAGGACAAGTGCTACCCGAGATGATCAGGCACCCGCGCCCCCTACTGGAGTCGTCATAGGCCGGGGCCGGGGTAGAGGCCGAGGACGCGCAGGTGGTGCAGCCAGAGCACCAACACGAGCTGCCACCAAGGTGCTATCAGCAGTTCTAGCCGGAGTCCAGACGCCTGATACGTCTGCTACTACTACTCCACCACTCCAGGAGACTCTGGCGCAGTTTATGACTATGTACACCACTCTAGCTCAGGCAGGGTTGCTTCCCTTTGCTGCAGCAACATCCCAGGCCGGGGAGGAGCACACACTCCCGCCGCCCGCACTCCTGAGCAGCGAGTGCATGTTGATCAGGTCCCAGAGATTATCCCTGCATAGCCGGTAGCCCCAGCTCAGCCCGAGGAGAGAGCAGTAGCTTCAGAGGAGGAGCATAAGAGGATTGAGAGGTTCAAGAAGTATCAGCCTCCTACATTCAGCGGACTAGCCTCGGATGATTCTCTTGTATTTCTAGAGGAGTGCTACCGTATCCTCCGTACCATGGGTATATCATGATCGAGCGGAGTTTCCTTCACTACATTCTAGCTTCGAGTAAACGCCTATCAGTGGTGGCGTGCTTTTGAGTTAGACAGTCCGGATGAGGCAGCTCCCTGACTTGGGCTCAGTTTTCAGATATGTTCACGAGAGAGTATGTTCCCTAGAGCCTCAGGGACACTTGGCGTGAGAGTTTGAGCACTTGCGCCAGGGTACTATGACTGTCTCAGAGTACGTTGTCCGTTTCACCGACTTGGCTAGACATGCACCAGTTTTGGTTTCTACTGTTTGCAAGAAGGTTCGCCGGTTTATTGAGGGGCTTATTCCCAGCATCAGGTCTAGCATGGCTCGTGAGTTGGAGATGGATATTTCTTATCAGCAGGTGGTGAGCATTGCTAGGAGGATAGAGGGTATGCATGCTAGGGATAGAGAGGAGAGGGACGCCAAGAAGTCTCGAGAGTCGGGTCATTATTCTGGTGCCCGTGCCCCCGCTGCAGGTCGTCATGGTAGGGGTTATATGAGTCGCCCTGTTCATTCAGCTCTTCCAGCAACCAGTGTGTTGTTATAAACGTCAATACCACACAAGAGGGGGGGGTGATTTGTGTGGTACCTAATTTTCGCATTAGAAGAACCTGGTTCTTCTAAGTGTTCTAACTACAGCAGTTTGCGGAATAATAAATGCTGAAAGTAAAGTGCACAGAGATTTTTACGTGGAAAACACCTGGCTCAAAAGGTGAAAAAACCATGACCTACTATTCAGTAGGATTTTCCCAAACTCCACTAAAATCACTGAGCCAAAAACTACATTTACAAAACTCTTTGTAAACCTAAGGATTAACTCTAATCCCAGTGTAGCACACAGCCTCAACTGTTGCGACACTTTCAAGTTAACTCTAACTTGAATACTCAATATACCTATTACAATTGCTTCTATGAAAGCTGAAAGGTACGATATGAAAACCTACTACAATTGAACTAGACTTAGAATAAACACAATGATGAAACTGGTTCTTCTATCTTAGTTCATGCAGCTTCAGACGTGCACAATTGTATCTCGCATATGTTGCTTGCAAATCAGACTTGATCTTTTTGCTCTCAAATATGCTTAACTTCTGCTTATGTGCAACCCCCTGTAAAAGAGAACAATCGTTATTTTTATAGAGTTAGTAATCAGAGTTTGATAAGAACTCGAATTGTGGATCCTTTGACAATTCGAGTCCAAGAACAACTCTAACTCCTAATCCATATCCTTGGTCCGGATATAATTCTCTTTTCATAAGGAGACTTCAGCTCCTTATCCTATATGCAATCTTTTCGATCAATTCAGAAGATATTGTTGCTGATCCTTGAGACTTATCTTCTTCACGCATATGTCACATGTGTAAGCATCAACACTGTGTCTCACATGATGGACCTGGTTCATGACTGAGTTCATTTTGTCAATCTTCAAAACTTCGTCTGAACTTGAGCCAACAAATTCCCCCTTTTTGATGATGACAAACTCTGTGCTTTTATTGATCAGAGACCCTGTGGAACTCAGCTTAATTTTCACACTTTAATTTAACTTATCATTAAGGACCAGGTTTAATCAGGTTATAAACATCACATTTTTCAGAATACAAAGTAAAGCATAATATCTCTTTCCCCTTTTGACATCATCGAAAAGTTGCATTTTATTAGAATCCCAGATGTTAATTATTACTCATGGCCACTGGGGCAACTGCAAGTGAAAACATGATTTAGTTAATCAATAATCAGCTTCACAGAAATTTAACTATTAAGATCAGAAGTTTCATAGAACAAGAGAAAACAAAGCACATTGTCATTGATTAGGAGATGTTTCTACAAAACAGACCACAAAAAAGAAAAACAAACATCCAATCATGAGCAAAAAAATAAATAGAGAAAAGTCCTGAATCTGGGTCACTGAAGGAGTTTCTAAACTGGTTCTAGGGCTTGGAGGAACTAGAGGGTTGGGATTGAAGAAGATTAAGCATTGTTTGGAGCATCCCTTCACTCTTTTCTTTTTCCTTTGCTAGCTCATCTTTGAGGCCATTTCTTTCACTTTCCAGTTCAGCAATGCGAGCCTGGAGCCTAACAATTTCTGCATCTTTTGTTCCACATTCTAGAAACAATGCCCTAACTTTGCTGTTCACAGGAGTCTTCACGGATGAACCAGGTTCAACTGAGGTTACACTTAGCAGATAATCACAAGCCTGCAGAGTTTTGATCCCAAAGTGCTCTTTGCTGGAGGCCATCTCCCACTTCTTTAATGGCACATCTAACTTGGCCAAGACAGTTGTCGGTATAAACCCATAAGGAGTGGCATGGGCCTTGGAGCCATTTATCACTCTATCCAGCAGCTTGACAATGAAACTAGGCCAGTTAATCTGCTTTCCTGTCACAAGACACTCCAGAAGGACCAGGTCCATATAATTTGCAGTGTGCCTTCTCTCCTGTCTGGGTAGCAGACACTTGTTCACAAATTCAAATAGCACCTTGTGCTCAGGCTTCATCTCACTCTTTTGCACAAACCTAGCCTCAGGCACTTCTTCAGCAGACTTGGTATCACAGAAATTCCGGGTGATTTGGAGAGCAGAAGGGAGAGAATCTAGACAAGGCCACCTTTGCCTAGTATAATCATCATATCCCTCACAGGGTATGTCTAGAATTCTTCCCAACTTAGGTGCATCAAACTGCACCTCTACTCCTCTCACCAGGCTTGTAACAACCCCATTCACCACTGTGGCATTCGCCATAAACTCTATCAGTTCTTTTCTTGCAAGCCTGCCATCCAGTTGAAGAACCATGTCCTTCCAACCCTGTGCTTCCAGTGCATCAACCAATCTTTTCATGCCTGGCTCCTCCAGGTCTTTCAGAATTCTTCCTTTCAATATTTTTCTTTTTCCAAAAAGGATAAACCTGTCCTGCTCTTTCTCAGATTCCTTCTTCTTCTTCTTCTTCTTCTTCTTCTCCACTCCAAGCTTCTTCTTCTTCAGGAACTTTCACTTGTTTTCCTTTAACTGCAGACCTGGTTCTTTTTGCCAGGGAGGGTTCAGCAGAGATAGATTCTGAAGACTTCTTGGTAGAAGTCTTGGATTTCTTAGGTTTAGGAGTGGGAACCTCCTCAGTTGTACCTCTCTCCTGATGGACCAGTTCCATCTCTTCCTCCTCTTCTTCTGCAGCCACAGAACTTTCCAGAACTTTAGCTTTTCCCTTTTCTTTGTTCTTTTTCTTGCTTGCCTCTAAGGCTTTCTGCAACTCAGCCTCGCTTTGCCTTACCCTGCTTCTGGTAGCTTTCACCTTTGGTGCTGAAGGGACAGTAGACTTAGGAGATGACACCTTGCTCTTCTTTGTTGGCTTAGAGGCAGTTGGAGCCTTTTGAGAAGAAGCTTTGCGCTTCTTGGGATCATAGCTTTCTCCAACTTTCTTCAGAATGTCAGCCAAGGTTTCTTCCACAGATGAACTAGGTCCATCTTGTTGTT